>NC_133531.1:72895776-73078615 GCF_048544455.1 Silene latifolia
AAAGGACACGAGAACCCTTGAACCACATCCCAGCTTTCAAGGACTACACGTCTATCAAAGGCATCAAACCTCGAGATGTTCTTAAGGATCTTTCCTTTCATCTCGACACCATCCCAAAGCAATGGTTCTGCACACTTAGATCACAAAAAGGTCGCCACTGGGAGGACGCGCGGTCCGAGTTCTCAAAGCAATACGCGGTGACACTGCCGAGATCCAAGTCAACATGCGCGCACTCCTAGAGGTTCTTACCAAATGACAAGGAAGGATTCACCGATTTCGTGGTGGTAAAGAGAAAGAAAAGAGTAGCATGGAGGGAAGACTAGTACTTTTTTCAACTAGTTGAACGCCTGATTTTGGTGGGCCACTGTGGGAGTAGTTCGCATTTTCACCCTAAGCCTATATGCCAACCATTTCGAGATATCAAAACATCAAGACCTTTCCGCGACTTCTAATCGCATTTCCAGTGCGGGACACGAATCGAAGACGCATATCCGCAAAGATCCTCCGCCCGCACCCAAAGTAGGTCGAGATAATAAGGGTCTACAAGTCGTCATACTGGTTCATCTCCACAGCAAGACCGACGGTTAACCTTCGAAATATCCAAGAAAACTAAATTTCACCAAGGGGAAGTTCACAAACCCTTGAGATACGTAGACTCCAATGCTCTAAAAGACCAATGAAGCAAGGTAAACTCAACCTTCTCCATTGGGCCTACTCCCGAACCCGAAAGAAGTCCAAATTGGGACTAAAATTCTACCGTGAATACCATAGGGGCAGCGGGACACGCATACATTAAAAGTGCTACAAATCAAAACATGTGCTACAAGACATGATCAAGATGGCCGACTCTCCACTCCACCAGGAGGTAAGCTTCCACCAGTTTCATCCCATAATCCCCTTGAGTTTCTAGTACTACAAGCTTAACGACCCACTTAGATTGTCACATCTCATTTCTCCCCAATCGAAATGAAATTATGTACTGGAGAAAGAAAGGTTCGCTGCCCCCTACCATCTCCCTACCATTTCCTCACTTCATCGCATGGGCAAGCGAGGCAGACACAAGCGCGGGAACTAATGTTTGAGTGCGGTAATGATTCAGCAATCCCAATGCAACACCTAAAGAACGCGCATCATCGACCTTCTCTCAAAAATGCCACTACGTGTTAAAGAGGTCGCCATTTCCATGTGTTAGTTTATCAAATCGCTGAATTAGAAAGCAGACATCATGAGAATGAAGGAACTAGTCGCAATTAATTGTGGCTCAAATACGACGAAGATATTAAATGCCTCATTGAAAACCTTTCCGGTAAAGGAACAGTCTCAAAACGGTGAAGACTAAGATGCTGATTACCTAACTCGCTTCGGGTTTCGCTTATATCAAACATTTACCTAAAACGGTTCAAACCAATGTCACTTCACCAAATGACAACGGCATCGCACTCCCACCGCAATCATTTCCGCTTCTACCATGTAAAAACCAAGGTCGATCTTTCACCGCAACCAAGGGCAAGCCTATTTTCGCAGATCGCCAGTAAGCTTTCTTACCGCAAGCTTTGGCCAAACCGAATGTAGCACATAACTTCCCTACTCCTTGAAGACGAGTCAACTTGGTCTTCCAAGAATCACCTGCTTAAGTAATCCTCATATTTTCGTATGAAGACTGCCACCTTTCTACGCTGCTACCACAACCTGTTTCATATCACCACATCCTGCCTAAAGAAAAATGTGCCAACACCTTGGTAGATGATGGCTCCGCAAATAACGCTATACTCCTCAAAACGGTGACATGTTGTATACGAAATAGTCGGACTGACTCCTGCAAACCGGTTGAAATATCTTTTCGCGGCATATGATCAGACACGCATTTAAAGGTGGCTGGACTTGCCAGCTCAACCATAGCCACGAGACCCAATCGAGTTTTAAAAGTCAACTTCCAAATAGTAGACATCGCCTTCATTTAACATACTTCTCGAAGCCCTTGATCTACGCCCAGAAGCAGTAAATATCCACCTTCGCTCCAAAGATCAAGATCCTTACTAAAAAGTTGTGACGATCACTTCATTACCTATCAAGGCCATAATCGAAGCAATCAAATAATCAAGTCCTTGCTGATCCCATATAACCTGGGGGCTCCAAAGTGTAAATGTCATAGAAAGTGAGTTACACCTTATACTATAATCCCTACTCCAACTGGGTGGTCAACCACATACTCAAAAATCGTGATACCTCGGAATGCCTTTGAACCCATTCGAAGAACACCTTTGCTTCATACAAGAAAGGCAACTCATCGAATACCACTGACTAGGTACAAACCCACAAATAGAAGTTCTCAAATGTCACCCAAGTCCAAAACGCAAGCATGGTGGGAGTCCAAATGAGGCCATCTTCCTACCCTGGAATGGATACTGCATTCAAGAAGGAAGTTCTGAACTCTTTCATGGATTTCCCTTTAACTCACATTACTCGAGAATAGTTATTTTAATCGAGATCTTCACGATTACATTTCATCCCTCCGTGAATCGGTTCTCTACCATTAAAACCCGCTACACCTTTGCTTAGACGAAACAGCCGTTAGCCTTTGCCGGAGAGGACCGACGTTAAGGCCGCCAGATTTAGATCATTACTACGTATACTAAGACGTATCGCTTTCAACTCCCACCGATTATCACGTAAATCGACACCAAGCAGCAAAAGGACGTGAGAAAATCAATCAAACGGACCGACAATCAGTGGAAGACTTCTTCAAGCTCACCACCGAGCAGGAAGGAGAGATGTTCAAAGAAGAAACTTAAGACGCACGAAGTTCAATCGTGAATCGTAGGTCTGAGTTCGAGTCGGAGTCGTAGTCAAAGCCCAGAGAAGTCATTGCAGAGAGTCTACTCCCGTCGTCATCCCCACTCCCTCTGCTTTCCTACTTTATTAAGTAGCCATGAGTTCTAGGAAATGCCCCACCACTGCCCTTTTACCGCCACTCACCATGGACTGGGCGAAGCTTTGTTTCAACTTTTACTTCCAAATCTTAATATGAATAAATCAGCCCCCGCTTTTCTTTACTTCATATCTCAGCGCAATCGCTGATGATGATACCGAGGATGACCAAGACCTGTGACTTGACTGAAATACCTCCCCACGAGCCAAAGAAATACTACAGAAGCCGGAAGGGGACCTGAATAGAGGACACGAACCCATCAATGTAGTGAACCTAACTAGAAACCCAAAGAACTTAGGATAGGGACCACTTCAGCTCTACCCCAGCGGCCGACTCTCACAGACCTCCCAAATGAATTCAAAGACGTCTTCTTGGTCCTACAAAGACATGCCAGGATTCACGTGTGATAACATAGGATTCGAATTTATTGCAGCCAAACTCGTGAAAATGTAAGTTTCACTTAATGAGAACAGAGCGGTTTGAAAAGATTAAAGAAGAATGGATAAGCCCCAAAGCTCGCGTACTCATACAAAGCTTCATAGTGCCTTCCGACCGGCAGCTACAACATAGTACCGCAGTCTGCAAAAAGCGATGGGAGAATCCGTAGTTTGTGCTGACTTAGGGACTTAAACAGCAAGTCCTATAGATGACTTCTCTTACCCCACACTCCATATTAGTGGAAAATACCGCAGACTAATGACATTATCCTTCATGATGGATATGTTATAACCAAATCAAAATGGCTATGGAAGACATGCATAAGACCGCTCGCCACCCAATGGGGAACTCATTGCTATACAGCACGCCGCTCGATTGATCAACGCTGAGCTACATACCAACGCACGCTTATCACCCTACACGCATATGACGACAAAGAAGTCGCAGGTATACGAGATGACATGATCGTCAAACCAAAGGAAAGAGAGGGACACATATTGCGAACTCTAAGTTCTTCGCAAGGCTACCAAGTACAACATGAGACTCCAACCTCAAAAGTGCACATTTGGGTGACATCCTGCAACCCCAGATACGTCGTTAGCCAACGAGGCATAGAAATAGATCCTCTTCCAAAATCAAAGCTTCATTGAAATGCCACACCTCAAACCGTAAAAGAAGTCGTGGGATTCTCCAAAAGAAAATATGCAATACATGTTTATCTCATATCAAAACTTACGATGATTTTCATGGTGCCTATCTTCAAGAAACTCAAGAAAATGCATTCACACCATGCTGGGATTTAATTTATCATTAAAAGGCGTTTGATCAATCATGAGATATCAAGCAAACCACCAGCCAGCTTCATGCCACCACAACAAGATCAACCTCTTGGTTTGTATCTCACGGTAAATCAAACCGCCATGGTGCCATATGCTAGCTCAAACCGTAGGAAGTGAAGAAAGAGCTGATTTAATATGTCACCTAAAAGTTTTCTAGTTCGAATACGAAAGCGCAAATACCACAACTTCACTGCACAAAGACATGCTCTCGGCCGTAGGGCAACAAAGAAGCTGGCCGCCACTACATGCTTAGGCTACTCACAAGATATTCTCCAAAATGGGATTCCAGCCAAACATCCTGAAACCTGCCTCAATCTGACGCCCGCAAGATGGACCATGATGCTCTTTAATTGACCAAATATGCGGCCAACGCATTATAGTGGCCGCGTCGCCGCTTCTAATTCTTCGGTAAAACTTATCAACGACGACAAACCATGGGACATTTCTGGTCATTTCCCCGACGCGATATACTTCAAACAGATGTAGACTCCTGGGACCTATACTGATGAGCATCAAACTTAAGAGGATTAGATGTGAGTGTCGTCATTTCTCCCGAAGGTGAGCATACACCACCGTCAAACTCGACTTCGAGGTGACAAACAACGCGCCGAGTGTGCAGGCTTGTCTAATCGACCATGCTGCCAGTAGGCTTAGGTATCAAAACCTCCGAGCGCACCTGAGATTCAATACCCATCACTTCACCCCATGCCCAGGATCCTCAAAATCATGAAAGCCTGGAAGAATTTATCGTGCTAGGATAGACCAAGTCGCTCAATTCTTGATCACGAACCTTACTCACACCTACCGCAGAAGAAAATCAATTTGCGCACGCTTCTGCAAAGCTTGCATTCGATAAACACGCCGACAGCACGATGCTGGAAAAGCCTTCTCTTGCGTATCGGACTCGTCTGAGCTGGCTGAGCCGACCCATCAACATCGGTGAGTATGAATCGCATTAACCCTTGGTTCAGTAACTCTGAATTGTTAATGCATCATCACACTGGATATGGACGGATACCGTTATAGACGCCATTAGCTTAATATCGAACTGTAGAGAATTGTGATGTGAACCCTTTGTGGTAGTCTGACACTTGGCTCATCTTATGTGGCACGAGAAGATAAAGAACACAAACACTGAGAAACATATCCAATAATATGGATGTATTATGCGTGTAAACACACGCCAAATGAATTATTACACAATGAATCTGATTTGTGACAATATGAGACATTATCAACAACAAATTTTCGCTGAACGACAACATCTTCATTTCGTTACATCCATCGGTGCATCTTCCTTTACCATTTCAGATGAATCACTGAAATAACTGCTTAATGGCAGTCACTGTTCAATTCATAGCAATGACCATTCATTAAATGGTTAGTCAAGACCATTCATACTTACGGCCAAAACGTAGCTAAATTATGCTGCACAACATCATTCATTGATATGCTGCTCTGCCGCTTTTCCTCCGTCCGATACGGTCCCACTTCAAGTCAATCAACAATTGCCAGCTGGTGGCACAAGATCGTTATCATCACTTCCGCCTATCGATCACGCACTAACCACAAGGTAGAGGCGTGGGGCAACAAGAATGTCATTATCATCCTCAAGAAATGACCGACAATTGGCGTAGATCGCTTACAAAATATCCCCGCCAAGGGGGTACCGCACATCGCTTAGACGCCCATCGGGTTACTCCTATTCGACTTACTATGATGGAAGCCGACAAACTACCGAGCTAGAAATACCATCCTGCGATCCCCGCCAGGAAAGTCAAACTTGGTCGATTGGAAAAGGGATAGATATGAAGAACTCATCCTCCTCGACAAACCAGGCTTCGGGCCTGGGAAGTGCACGCGTTCAAACATATCGTTAACGATCAAAACGAGCTTTCAACAAAAAGGGCTGTGTGCCAAGAAACATCAAAGAAGGGAGACTTAGTACTAAATCGTTAGAGCTCTTTACCGCTTCACCCGAGGGGAAAAATTCAAACCTAACTGGGCTTTACCCATATCTAGTCAAATCCATACTCCTGTAAGTGCGTGTTAGAATCACAGTACTCCAGACGGGAATGAGTTTTCAAACCCCACAAATCTCGACCAACTTAAACATACTACGCCTAGAATAGAACAAAAACGCGCCGCGTAAACCCACGTGTCGCTCTTCTTGTGGCACTAAAGCCTGCTACCGCCCATTTGAATGTCACTTCATGCTCGCATCTCGGGCAAAACTTGTCATCCTTATATCATCAAACAAACTAAATTCGCACCTCCCGAGTAAGCAAAAGCTCAGCGCTATTTTCTATGTTCATTACAAGCTCTTTGCTTCAACAATTATTCTTTTACATTTACTCGAACCACGCGCAAGGGTTTGATTTCTCGCTTTTAAGTGAATTAGTAAATCCTTCACTGATTCAACCCAATATTATATTTAAAATGTAAATAGAAGGACATTTACATCGCATTTGAAATTCGACAAGAATAATTAAAGAAAATACCACCCGCTTCATAACCACTTAACCTTTTTTTCATTTCATTCAATTTCTAATAATAATAGTATCACAAATAATAAAATAGACTAGGCTGGGGATTCTAAAACTTTCCTTTCTTATTACAACAATAATAATAATAATTAAATAATAAATAAGACTTGGGCTATTCCTCCATCTTTCCTGCCCTTGTCGCTCGGGCTGCTTTTCTTGTCACGACCTCAGCCTGGGCGCTCTTGCACCACTGCACCTAATCACCAACGGCCCTCCCGGGCCCCGACTCTCCCATTCTCGCTAACCACCATCTCTCGCGATGTATAGTTCTTTGATTTCCTTCAAGGATGAACCCACTTGGAACCCTAGCTTCTTTCTTTCTCCTTCGGGCCAGGTGCTTCTCCTTCTTTCTCCTCACAAGACTAGGAATAACACCAAGGCTCTCGCCTTTTCGTCTTCCAAGGCAGTCTTCTCCATCTCGTATAAGAGTCCACACCACAAGGTTTTTTCTTCTGGAGGAGAAGTTCAAGAACCACATGTTTCTTTGGGCCCATTTCATAGCCCACTCTCTTCGGCTCTCTCGTAGTAGTTTCGCTCTCTACATAGCTTGCGGAACGGTGTCAAGCCTAGGGAATCATCTCGTTTCAACCCAACTTGCCTCATCAATTTCTGGAAGATGCATACCATAAACTCAATTCGTGAATGCGCACTGATCTATAGATCCAAAGAAGACACCAAAGGATGCATCTGAGATGCTCAATGAATTCACTCCACCGACGACGTGCCATCATCATTCTTCGTTTTGCCTTCCATTAATGCAGACTGGTGAAGTCCACTACGATACCGTGTCCTCATCGAATCATACTTAGTACGATAGAAAAGAGACAATCCTGGGCTCGATAACGAGCTGCTCCATAAGCCAAACTTTACCAAAAAATGGTATTAGACACCTACACAAAAAAACACGAAAAAAAAAAAACACGAAAAAAAAAAAAAGTGGTGTCTCTACTCGTGAGATAACGGACTCTCAAAAATGTGGAAGATCAGCGGCCGATTTCCTATTATCCAAAACCCAAAATGATCTCCTTAGGCATAGACAGCCGGGCTCCCCGTAGCCCATTTGCTCAACAAGACTCCAAATGCATTTATGATCACTCGCAGCTTCTTTCATCAAATATGTCCTCAAAGACATACACATGCAAATGTAAGCCAAAATGCTCTCCTACCACATAAGAAACAAAGAGGGTCGGCCCCTCGCGATCACGAAACTGCTCCATAAAATCCAAGATTCTCACGCCTTTCGGGTAATCTGCATCCACCCTGCCCAGTAAGTCTACAAATCTTCAAACTTACTCTTATACCCGGGAAAGGCAGGGTGGATGGCGTAAATGTCTCGGGGTCCCACCCGCCAATAGCGCAAATTTCCTCCTGAGACAAATATCACCGCGGAACGCAGTGTCATGATAATTTGGGTCCCAATAATCAAGGCAAGATCCAAAGCTTTTCCTCCTGCTCGCCATAAACCGCAATTGAAGTTTCAACTCAATAAAGACCTGTCAGAAGTAATTCATATCAGTCTTCTCGGAGAATTGAACTCATTAGTCTATCCTTCCAAACGGTCTCCAGTATCTATGATGATAATTTCCTTTCTCTTGAAAATTTATTGGGGAGTTTTTATGTGTAATCAATAAGAAGAGAATTAAGAAATGAGTATGATTTAAAGCTTCATTGACGCCTTCCTAGTTCTCCACACGTATACTAATTATCATTTGCACAGCAACTACTAACCGACTGTTGAACAGCATGCAGATCACAAGGCTTCAAAGAGACGCATTATGTCGCGCTCTTCTGAAATGTCTCCTGCATTTCGCTTGATCTTTTTCCTAATTCTATAACAAATAATTTCTATTCTTTACGATTTTATTTTTTTTAAAACCGGAATGCCCACGCTTTCCAGTTTCCTTAATCATGACATCGCCATATCCTTCCATGTATGATGAATGACAAATTTTCCGCCATTTTTCTCACACTTTATATATAGTTTTGTTTTAATTTTTTAATTCTTTTATTACTTAGTCATTTCATTTTTCTTAATTATTTTTTCCCATTTTCTAACTTATAGATTTCCTTTTCTTTTTTTCTGGGGTAACCTCCCACCGGGTCCCAATATTTCCATAAAATTTCGTGATTTTTTGCTGCCTTTCGAGTCTCATTTTTGCACTAATTAAGGCCCCATGCGGTATATAAAAATGTATGTGTCATGATTTTCTACGTAAATTTCTACAGCATGACTGCGCAAACCCGCCTGGTTCACCAAAACCTGCTCAAAAGCTGCTAACCTCAGCAGTGCACAAACAACACAACCCGTTGTTAAAAAAGGCACTTTCGTGCCGTGATATACAAATAAAAAAGCAAAATGTACAGTAACGCCGGCAGCTTGCGCCCAAAACAAGTCCAAATTCAAATCGGCCATAACAAAACAAGTCCAAAATGTTCAAAATCGCTCATAAAACCACGCCAAAACCATCACAGAATTCTCCACTGGCAACCCTCGGGCGCACAAGAGTTGCAGAATCTCGGCGTCTCCAAACTCGGGAAGCTCCTCGACAAACGAGTCAGTTTCTCCGAGATCACAATTTCCCGCCTACCGGTCACTCCCAGAAATGTTAGCTAAATCGATTCAGCGTCAATCAACCCAATCAAAAGGGGGATAATCAAAATCAAAAAGAAGTCAAATAAGGTTCATACCGACGGCTGATCACCGGCGAGTGCCTCGACGGGCAGAGCTCGCACCGGGCTGGCCACTCCTCCATAATGCCACGAACTGGACGGGCGCACCCGCATTTTTCAAAAAAGAATTTCGTGAAATCAACAAATTAACTGCAAATGTGTTCTTACACCTAAAACTATGCAAAGGGGAATCACCTTCGACCGATACGCCAACATCTAGGCCAGGCATCCGCCAGCGCTATCGCCAAAGTCACGCAGCCTTCGAGATCGCCGCCCTCCCAGCAGCGTACTACGTCCCGGTACTGGGGCTCGGCGCCCGCCGCCAACCTCCCTACAAAGACAATGGCTCAGCATCACGCGATCTTTTTCGCTGCAATTTTCAAAATCAAATTCAACAAGAAACAAAAGATACTCACCACTACCGCCAATACGCCAACCTCCTTAGCGAACGCCGCAGTAATCTCGCTGTGTGAGGAGAAGAAGGTCAAGCCGCTGATTAGTACCACCAAGTCTCATTCTCTTTACCGGGGAGCGTTTCTAAACATCGGGCTCCCAGAGGGATCGATGGGAACCGTCACGCGCCCCGAAAGCACCGACGAGCAACCGCTCACCCGTATACTACACGGACCCATCGACGCCCACAACAAGAGTTTGACTGAGCTCCTAGGTCGGGCGACCTCAAGACAAAGGAGGCGCCTGCATTCCGCCTGCTGTCTGGCACCCATCACACAACAGTAAAGGGCAAAGGTCATTCCTCAGATCAATTTAAAACAAAGCATAAGTATGTGTGAATGAATACAATGGCAAGATACCACGCCGCCTCACCGAAGAGTGCTCACATCTCCGTCGTAGACACTGTGAGAAGAACGCTTGCTCTTCGTCCCAAGACATGACCCAATCCTCACCACACTGGTAGTCCTCTCCAAGGCTCCGTCTCGGGCGCGAGGCCCTAGCAAGAGAGTACACCCACGCTCGCAAACAGACTAATAATGACGATCTTTCGATCTTGGATAAAAGAAAGTGAATTTACTTTGGCTCAGCCAAGGTTCGCGTACTCCAACAGAGCTCCTGTGTCCGGAGCAGCCGCCAGAGAAGTCCCCTTCTCCATCAACTCCCATTTAACCATGGCTCTGATAAAGCTGGATGAGGACGCGCAAGCCTCAGCAGCGGACCTGGCCTCCCACCGCCCTAGGGAACTTCCAGGCCGTAGCAGTGGAGAGGCTTGCCGAGCGCCGCCTTGCTCCCAAGGTAAAATCAAGACAAGAGCCACTACAAAGCCACAGACGCAGCTCCTCCAAGCCACCGTACGCGGGAGGAGCTGCCTCCTCCCGATCGATTACACCGGCTGTCCATGCCGGCCTCTCCAGTGACTCCTCGACGATATCAAATGCATGTGCATGCGTGCTGTAATTTCCAAAACTACACGCACTGCAAACGCCTTCCTAGCGATGTGTCTCGCCCCTGACACCTCGCTCAGGCCGAATCCTCCTCGCTTCTCCTCAGTTAGCCTTCTGCTCTCTCCGCCGCCACACCATTCTCTCAGCCCACGCCACGTCCGGTAATGTCGCAACCACGCCGTAGTACCTGCCAGATGACTCCCACCTCACCAAAAGGTGTGAACGGAAGTCGATTCCAAAATCGATTCAAGACAAAGCGGACTGCAAGCATATTGGCCCGCAGACTCTCTTCTCACATATCCCTCCAGACCAACCAGAGGGACCAAACGCCCAGCTCGATCATGGCTCTCTCCCTCCTGCGACGTACCTGCACGTCCATCGCCAGGAATATCTCGAGAACGACTCGGATGTCTCGGCCTCCTATTATGATTCAAATAAAGCTATCTTTAGTTTGAGTAAATTTGAAAGGAAATTTGAACAAAAATAGAAAAGGGATAGGTAATGAGTTAGGAATTCTATTATCAAGCTTCTCACCGTCTCGTAGGGACAAGTGACCCTCTCAGCCTCACAAGGTGCCTACTTGTCCCAAAGTCTGCACCACGCTGGAGCTCCTCACCGACGCACTATCGTCCGAGGGGCTCCGCCTCATGGGACCTCCTCTCCTCGGGGCCGTTCCTCCTCGTAGCTCCTGGCCCGGGGCAAGGTGTCTATCACCGCAGCCGGGTAAAGGCCTGCTTTTCCAAAGCCTCTCATCACCGGCTGTATCTACGTCCATGGGATCTTCCCGTATAGAAGCATCAAGCCACCGCAAACATTAAAGCAAATTCAGCAAGGCCCCATGACGCATGCTTCCTTGTTAAGAAGTTTTCGAGCCTTCAAGTGCCTTACTCCCCATTTCTGCCATCCTATTATATTCCCACCAATTCAATCACTCGCGTGATGTGAATTCAGTCAAGTCAAGTCAAAGTCGGGCGCTCAGTTCCGGTTCGAAGCTCAAAACCGGGCATTTTCGCCATAATGGCTACAAGTATGCCCGTACAGCGTTGGAAAACCGAAAATTGGTCGAACCAAAAATTCCAAGATGGCAGTATGCGCCTTCCAGCCTCCATCATCCAAGGGTTCCAAATATCACCTATCAAATGGCAATCCTAAGGCTATTTTCAAGTAATTGGCGATCTAGCCGCTAAACTGCCTCAAAAATTCGCCATGGCTCTGGAAACTCGATGAAAATTGGTATACCACATGGTTATGTTCCACACACGCATATCCATTTCTTCTTAGCATCAATTTGGCAAGACAAACTTATTTGGGGGAAAAGCCTAATTTTCGAATCAAAAGGGTCATGTCCCCAATGTTCGCTACCAAAATTCAACAACGCGAAAGATTAACGCAAGATTAAAGCACATACCTCGACATTACATTAATAAGCTTTTGAATCCAACCTGGCGGAAATGGTGAAGATTTGAGAGAGAAATTAAAGTGCAAAATTGTGTTTCAAAAAATGAACATAAACCTTCACTTTCGTTAGCTTACGCAGAATACAATCAGGAAAAGACGCAAAGAAAATACGCTTCTTCTTTCCAAGAGACGCAGCCTTCACGCGCTTCTTCCTTTTGTTCCTCCATGGATTTTCAAAAGTCCGTTATGAGTTCGTTATTCGTGGGCCCATCTTTACAGGCGCGCCTTCCTCGATGACATTTTATCGCTTTTGACCGCTTTCGACCATTTTTCCTGCTCCTACTAATGACATTCAAACGAGCAATACTTTGCAGATTGTCCAATTCATTTATCCCGCACGTTAAAGATTTCGCAAACATTGCTCGAATTTTTATCCAAAGACAAGAATACTTTGCAAGATCGGCCACTAAGACTTTCTTTCACGCATTTCCATCAAGAAAGATGTTCCTGCAATGGCTATCCCAACGCAGCAGAGAGATTCGCAACATCGCTTCACTCAAGGTTTCACGCATTTATCAAGATGTTCTAGCTCGCCGCGGCGTTCTCCAACTAAGAGTCCGCTGAGACCAACGCAAGCGCGACCCAACTCTCCAAATTCGGCCAGAGTTCGCTGAGACCGACGCAGCTTTATCCTCAGCTTTTGACCGACGTTCATTGCTTAATATCTCTTGTTCCCCTCAGCGGTTCGATTAAATCTCGTGTATGATCTCTTCTTATGGCTGGCGAGCCTCCCACGTAGTCTAATGACTTTAAACCACCCTCCCCGATAGTCTATGCATTTCCAAAATGTTCCCGACGACAGTCTCGCTCGACTCCCCAGCCGCCCGCTGCCATAGTCGAAGCCGTTGTAATCTTCGATTGACTGAGGAGCATACTTTGACTTTCGCCTGTCCAAGCCTCTACCAAAGTGGGGGCTCTCAGAGATACCTCAAGCTTTCACCCGCAAAACCACCCGTGATGATTGGGCCGCATGTTTGATACGCTGGAACGCATTTGTGACAGTTCGTAAGATTATCGCCAAGTGATTGCCCAAAATTAATGTCAACCTTCTTAGTTGTCATCTACGCCCGATACGGTCGCTTTGGCGTGAATTAGAGTACATTCGAGCTCCGCCAAAACCGCTTCCTCTCATTTTCGACATAATCGTTAAATCCCGAAGCCGACTGTTCCTCGAATGTTCGGATATTTAGTCTCCATATTTTCAAATTTTATCTTTTGGCAAATAATATCCCGTATTCAAAAGATTCGAATTAAACTGGCCCACCGATGAACTCTAAACACTTAGAAACTTTTCTTAAACAGAGGAAACTTCGGAATAGACGATTAGCGCTTTTCTCTTTCCAAGAGACGGAATGTATCGCCGCTACCTTTTCCCGTGCCCTTTTTGCATGATTTACGATCTTTTTATATCTTGAGATTCACTTCCAAAGAGTCTCCTAAACCCTATTCTTCCGTGATTAGTATAAATAGGGAGCTTTGATTCGCTCATATTTCTCTTCACAGCGTCATCCCTTCTCTTCTCCCTTTGCATTCGGACTTAGATTTCTTACTAATTGGCGCCACGTGTTTGACTCGACCACGGCTCGATCTTTCGGGTACCAGCCTCCACAGACGATCGACCAGACTTGACCACTACACTAATCAATCTAATTAATCAACTTGTTAAATCGCTTCCTCACGAGGGCAATTTTCCTTTGCATTCGCGCTCCGCAGCATCACTAATCGATCTTCTTAGTTCTTCGCCCGGCCAACATGTAAGTCCGAGGAAGTGTATTAATTCTCCTTTTACTTATTGTATTTTATTATTGTATCACAACTGGTAAGGTTTATGTCGAAAGTATATCATTAAACCGATTTCTAAACCGCCTTAAAACCTCTTTGCGGGATTTCCGGGCATGAATGCCGAGAAAAGACGCAAAAGAAATCGGCCGCGCTTTCTTTTCGAAGGGAAGGCACCGGTCAGCGCTTCTTCTGCGAGGGTCAGCTACAATTTCGCTTTTCTTCCTCCGCCCCTCAGTAGTTCCAGCGTCAAATTTATTTTGTTTGTTCGTCTGTTAATTCGCTTCATGATAGTTTAATACAATTCATATGTACATTAACCATCATCATTAACACGCTTAAATCGTCATAAAACCAATTAAACTCCCAAAATAATCAATATTTGCGTTTTTCGCCATTAAATCTAATTCCGAAGTTTTAGGAATTCAACCTGCTCATATTGAAGCTTCTGGGATTCATCGTTGATATATTTTCACCGCTTAGTCGTTAATCCGCCGCCGCTCATCATGTTTAGTCTAATTCGCTTAGTTAGTTAGCTTAATTAATCATTCATTAACATCGACTTCGCTTCATAATTAATCCGCCTCGCTTCCGCACTCATCCATGTTTTGTCAGTTAGTGACCTTAATCATATGTAAATAATCGCAATCACTTTCATCCGAAGTCTAATATCGTAATCAACCATTAAAATCATCAATCGACATTAACGTTTAGCGCTCCGGCTTCACAGCCTGTATTCACTCGGAACGTGACGCAGCGATCCGCCGCGCTTCTTCCAAGAGGGCAGCAGTTGTCGCCGCGCCTCGCTCGCAGGTGAATTCATTCTGAACTCTTTTCGCTTTTGACGAGTTTAATTAGTGCTGTATTAATCAACTAATAATCGGACATCACCTACCTCCTCACTTGTTTCGATTTCTTCGCTTTTATTCTTTATTTCTTCTTTACCTTTGAGTGGCACACTTCAGGAATTGACATATTGTGCGTCATGGATTGCCATAGATTCAATTGTGGCATGAGCAATATCGGTGTCAATTTGATCAAACCGCTCATTGCTGGCGGAATCGAGAATCCTTCGGGACTCGGCACAACATCCATTGTAAAATGTTATATCTAGAAACCAAGCATCCAACCCATGATGCGGGCATTGTCTTTGTAGCTCCTTGTAACTATCCCAAGCTTCATATAAGCTCTCAAGAGCTTGTTGACGGAATCCGGTGATTTGGCTCCTCAAGGTTTGAGTTTTCTCCGATGGAAAAGACTTTTGATAGAAAGCAAGAGCCAATGTCTCCCAATTGGTGATTCCCATGGCGGTGTAATCAAGGCTATTGATCCATAGCTTTACCTTGTCCTTCAAAGAGAATGGGAAAAGTATTTCCCTAATTTGGGCTTGAGTGACGCCCGTTTGCCGAATCATGGAGCAATAATTGCAAAAGTTTTGCACATGCAAGTTGGGATCCTCCAAAGGACTTCCTCCAAATTGCTTCCTCTCCACAAGGCTAATGAAAGCCGGTTTGTTCTCGAATTCGAGCGCGGTAATTTGAGTAATACCGGCCGGAAGCATAGCCGTGGTGGGCTTTGAGTGATCGGAAAGTTTCACCATCTTTTTAGTTGGAGATGGTGGTGGTGAGGGAGATGATGAACTAGAAACCTCCTCTTCTTCAAGAGCTTTAAGATCGTCTAAGTAAGACTTTATTGAACTTTCAACTTTCATGGGAGAAGCGGCTTCTTTCACTTCTTTCCAAAAATGTTGTCTTCTACGAAAGGTTTTCTCGGGCTCGGAATCCAGTGAAAGCAAATCTCCACTACGAGAAGACCTGGGCATAAGACAACAATCTCTAGAAAATGATAAGTAACGGTCTCAAGGAACAAGTTTTTCTTAATACAAAAGAAAACAAGATAAAAATCAACAAATCTAAACGCAATAAAACTACACATGTTCCACAATTCTTTGCCACAACTATATCCACCAATGCCTCATCTAAAAGAAGATCAAAAGTACTCTAACAACCTCTCACAACTGTGTCCCATTAGCAGAATATTACTATACCATGACAACAACGGAAACATACCCAACTCTCTTTCATATCATACTCTACCCTCACTCCCAAGCGGACACTGGTAAGAAACATCCATAAACAAAACAACAGTCTATATGTCCAAACCGAAACTCAAAGGAAACAACAGTAAACAAAGCAACAATCTATATAACTGGTATACACTTTTGAAAACTCGTCTCATAAGTATTTTGTCTACTCCACCACAACCGATGACGGCATCGCAACACCGGCACCAACAGCCACACCGCAGCGCGAAAGTACCCGTATCACAACACGAACTACCATGCCCGGATCCCATAAACACTGACTCAGTATAACTTCCTTAACGAGAAAACTTCCTTAAAACCGCTTTACTAGATCACAACGCAACATATTACACGGAATAAACAGATAATAACCTTATGAATATCATCCATACTATTACTCATGAGGGCGGAACCTGACACTATCACTTACAGATATCATACATACACATACAAGTATAACTAGCCATTTGATAGGCTATCTCGCACACCTAACAAAGATAATTTCCAAGACACAAATTCTGTTGGAATATGTGTCCTCCGACAATAATGCGATCACGACTTTTGATCATGATGATCACACGTTTAAATCTCATTATAAAGAATACAATTGGGAAGTAATTTTGTTACTGTCAACTGGTCAACATATATCGGTAATGATTGGCTGACTAGAGTTTTACATTCTTGTCGTCGTGCGACGGTGGTGATCGATTGACCCCTAGGTCATACCTATAGGGCAACACTCTTAATTGATTATTTAATTAATCGTATAATGTTGCGAGTTAATTAAATTACTTGAAAATTGACGGACGATTTTGGAAGTAAAATTTACGTATCAAATTGAAATGTGATTAAATGAGATACGGTCTGAGTAATCGAATTGTATCGTTACTCGGATGAAATTATTGTTTAAAGAAACGATCGGAATTGAATGAATTATTATAAATACAATCTGTTGTGATTTATAAATTGGTAAAATATTTTGGCACAAGTAATTATGAAATTACTAAGTCGATTTTTGTATGTGACGTATTTTTATTAATACGTTGATTTTTAATATGTTAAAAATACATAACAAGTTTATGTGACATGTGACATGTGACATATTGACAATTGACAAAATTAATATGGAATCCATATTAACTAAAAGTGTCGAAAATTGGAGGAGTATTAGGCTAAAATTGTGTTTACATTTTAAGTGGTAAACATAATGATTAAAAGCAAGAGTAGCCATGCAACCCTATAATACATTGTGAAGACAAATGAGGGCATGCATTGGCTCTCCTCCCTCTCTCCTTGGTCCGGTTTTTTAAGAGTGAAAAACTAATTGTTTTTCCTCTTAATTTACCTCATATACAATAATAAAATGTTATTATTCATTCATTCTTTCCATAATCTAAAAATAAGAATTTTAGAGAGATAAAAACTCCCATCTTCTTCCTCCCTAAAAACCGAAATATACAAGTGTTTTATAAATATTTTGGTTCAATTTTCTACTTAATTAATATTATACTAGTTCTTGTAATATTAATTAAATTAAGAGAAAGCCTTGGGTATAAAGCTTAGGGAGAGATCCTATACTTGGATCTTGTTCTTCCATCTTAGGGAAAGCTCAAGAACAAAAGAAAAGGTGCCCATAATACCGAAATCACCAATGTAAGGACATGATTTCTCCTCTATTTTAATATTGTTTGCATGCATAAAATCCACATTTAATTTTATGACAAATTAATTTCGACATATAGGAGTATGTTAGTATGTATATGAATTTACATTTCCTTCAATCGGTATCAAAAGCCACGGTTTTTTGCATGCAAATCGGTTAAAAGTTTTTCCGAGTTATAAGAATAACAAATAAAACTTGTAAAATTTGTGTTATTATGAGATATCACGAAATTAATCCATGCATGTTAATATTTCTGGTCCTAAAATGTTTTAGGATATTTTGGTTAATTTTTCGATTTTTATTGTTCATAATTTACAATAATGGCATTTAAATGTGATTTTATGAGTAAAAATGTCATTTTTGGTCTAAAATTAGCTATACTTCGAATTTTAAGTTGATTTTTGGATATGTTGTCTTATATATTATTTTGAGATAACCTGTAAATTTTCATAATTTTTGGACTTGTTATGCTCGAAAAATGGATTTTTCTTTATTAAATTCGGATTTAAGTGAAAAATAGGTTGATGTGAGTTAAATTTCGAATCTGGTCATAGAAAATTAATATGTTGTCACATGCAATTTTACAAGACGTGTGTAAAATAATTGGCTATAAAGAAGTCTTTTTGCATGATTTATGGATTTTTGAAGAAAAATAGCATAAATAGTGACATTATTAGTGGAAAATTAATAAAACATAATCTATGACTTAGGAAAAACGTCTAATGTTGCATTTTATTATCTTTTTCAGATCTAAAATTTAAAAGTTAGTGAAAATAATTTTTCCATGTTTTTATGATTATTTTATTAAAATCGATAAAACCGCAACATTGTTTTTAGGAAAAATTTGAAATTTTTAACCTAAGATTTTGAACATTATGAGTGTCATGGTATTTTTCCAGCATGTTCATGAATTTAAATTTCAAATTTCAAATTTATTTGAAATTTTGTGATTTATTTGAAGTTTAATAGCTTATTTTTGTAATTTTGGACCATTTATGAACAATTTTATAAAATATGGGTTAATTATGGTCAAATAATTAGTGAAGACTAAATTTTGAGTCCTAAGAGGTTAGGGTAATTAACTTATGCATAAATATGAGTTTATGTATTTTTGTGATTATAAAATGTTGAAATCACGCAAATCGTAAAAAACCGAGTAATATACGATATTGGCTAATTAAAGGCGATTTAGCATAAAATTGGGCATGTTCATACATATTATAATGCTGCATTTTTCTTTATGATTGTCATAATTTTAATTTATGTAATTTTGAATTATGTAATTTTACTTAGTATGGACTTAGATTTTAATTGGTATTTCCCGAAATGTATGGGAATATCGATTCGGTTGTAATTTTATTGTGATCTCGTATCACCGTTTTGTAATTTAATAGATTTATTTTATTTTAGTTACAAATGTATAATAGGAAATTATGTAATTTATTTTAATTTTATTCATTAGGAGTTCCAAAAGACGGATTTCTTCAAGAATGGCGATACATAAAGACGGTGTTACCTCGAGATGCGTGCCACAACCGAAGTTCAAGGGACCAATGGAGTTGGTTTCCGAATATGTAATAGTTAAATAGTTTTTCTATTTTAGGAAAGGCCATACTAGGATTTATTTATCTTTATGCTTGCATTTTATTTTATGTCACATGCATCGCTAAATCGCCATAACTAAACATGCATTGTTATTTTATCGAGTTTATCGACCGTGTCAATTAAAATTATCGTAGTTCACCGCTTTAGTTCACTTAAAACGTGATAGATAATAAATTGACATGACCTCTCGCTAAAACAATTAATTGAGACATAGCCTTACCAAATAGTAGAAACCATGAAAACCTATTTCGCGAGGGAGTGCGCTCGGCCCCATTGCCCCACCGGGGTACAAACCTTGTTACGTAGGGGAAGTGGGTGATGAATGTTAATCCACCGAATTCATGTTGATAAGGGATGTATCGGCCACACCGTGCCCAAGTTAATGTGGGTTTGGATCATGGACACATTTATTCGAAATTTGGATTGAACTCAACAAAAGTATTTGATAAGGGATGTATCGGCCCCACCGTGCCCTTGTCGATGTGTTTTGGGCTATAGATAATTGTTAATGTAATATTATCGACCAAGATTTCTAAAAGTAGAATCGATTAAACGTTAATCCACCGAGTTATATTGATAAAGGATGTATCGGCCCCACCGTGCCTAAGTCGATATGAATTTGGGTCTTGGAATCATTTATCTAGTTGGGTAGAGGTCACTAGAAAAATGCATAAAACTTGTTTAAATCATACATTTTTACGAGTATTATTAAAACGACAATTGTTTTACTCCTTATATTTTGTTTTGTAGACCACTTCTTTTTCATAACAAATGGCAACACCAACACCAACTCCTAATGCTACACCTCTCGCTAGTTCATCTTGGCTCCGATCCTTTATGGATCGATGTAAACTTGAAAAGAATGGGTCAAATTTCTCCGAATGGGATGCCCAACTCAAATTAGCCGCCGAAGGTGACGACAAGATTCGTTACCTTACCGAGGCCTCTCCACCCGAATCCTCCACTAGGTCCACCGCGACCACTAGGGAAGCATATGAGGCTTACCAAAAGGAGTCCGCCGCAATGAAAAATGTCTTAATATTTGCGATGGAGGCGGACCTCCAAAGGAGAGCCTTTAAAATGGGCAATGCTAATGAGATTTACTCCAAACTTGTGACCATGTTTTCACAAACTCCGCGGATCGTCCAATATGAGGCGGCCGCGGCATTCTTTGATCTCGACTTCAAAGAGGGCCAAAAGGTTAGCCCTCATGTGCTCAAACTCATGGAGCTTGTCGAGACCTTGAAAATTCAAAAGGTTGAAATCCCCAAAGAACTCATCGTAGATAGGATTCTACACTCCTTGTCCAAAGTCAAGGCATATGTGCAATTCCGGGTGAATTTCAACATGCAAGACAAGGATGTGTCTCTTGAGGAGTTTCATAAGTTACTTGTGCAAGCTGAGAGGGACATGGGGTTAAATGTGAACCCTCCCAAGGATGTGCTTAACATAAGCACTAAAAGTAAGGGGAAGTTCAAGAAGAATGGGAGAAAGGGTAAAAAGCAAGCTCCCACATTCACCAAAGCTAAGTCTTGTGAAGCTAGCACATCCAAAGTCAAGAAGGGTCCTCTTGATAAATGCCATTATTGTAATGGCATGGGACATTGGAAAAGAAATTGTTCCAAATACCTTGGTGATATCAAAGCTGGAAAGATCACTCCAGTAGGTAAATGACTATCCTTCTTTTATGTTTCTAATTCAACTATGGTAATATGATGCAAAGTTGTGATAATGTATCTCCCTTTTTATTGTAAATAGGGCCTCCACCAAGCAAAGACAAGGGAAAAGAAAAACAAGCATGAGAAACCATGGAGAAGCTAAGGATAGCTTTTATGGAGCTTTGTTTTTCATTGTCTTATTTTAAGTAATGTTTTGGATTTTAGAACTTTAAGTTTCCGTGTTCGACATGGAAAGGCATTTTGGATAATGAGTTGTATCTTGGATGATGGTGACTTGGTTTGCAACCCAAGTCACCCGTTTTATCATTTATCCTTTTAATGTTCTAAATTTCATCTTTAAAATGCTTGCGTTTTGAAAAATAAGATTATTCACTTAAAGGTGATCTAATAGACAATTATAATGACGGGTTTCATTATATGTCCACATGCTTAAGGCTTGTGTATGATCATTTATGAAGCGATTTTGAGTCTATGAACTCTCTTAAAGGAATGTCAATCACCAAGAACACATATGAAATCAATAACTATTAGTCTATCTATGAGATAGTTCTCCTTATACTTCAAACATCATTAATTTGTGTCTCATATGCTATCTTTGAATATATAGTGTATTTATTCTAAAGATAGAGTGGGAGAAAATGAGGACACAACCCACAAGGCAAGATAAAATTGTGTACTTGTGTAAATGAAGATCTACGCAAGAGAAAATGATTTGAAAGAAGGTATATCTATTTACATAGTATGCCGAATAGATGAGATCTATGGTCTCAAGTTAGTTCTATATGACTAAAGAGACCAAGTGTAGTAAACATAAGAGAATATTCTCAAGATAACTACACGAGGAGACCAAAAGAAAGTTTTGGAAGAAAAATGACTAATGTAAACTCTTAACAAGTTTTTGACTAAGTTTATGAAACATTTGACCAATAGTTTCAACCTTGAGATTTACTTAAGAGCCTAAATGAATCATAGTAACATACTAGTTATAATCGAGTTGCAAGGATTGATATACTGATATCTTCAATGGCCAAAGTTTTAACCACGCAAATGTCATTGTTTAACCTCACTATGAAATGGTTAAACCTCCTTCCAAAAGGGTATTTGCGAAGGACGTATTCTAAATATTGTTTATATTTGAAAATGACATTACTACACATCATTACAACATGAGTATGTTGGAGATTTAAAATCTCTTTCCGTAAGGTTAAAATGAGACCACTTCAAAATAGGTATTTTGAAAGGATATGATGGGAACATATATGGTTTTATCCTAATAACTTGGCAATGCAATTTACATATCAATTCTTGATAAATTTCGATTGAGAAGTCAATTTCGAAATATGTGGAATTGAGTGGGAGTTAGGAAATTCTCATGTGAAGACATGGAATTTAGTGGGAGCTATCATCCTTGAATGTATAAAACTCATCACTCATTAAAGAATGACGAGCTAATACCTTCTTTCATAAAGAAGCTTTTGAGTTTTCAATTATGGATGAAAATGGACAATGACGAATCCAATTACATTAAGGGATGTTGGATTAGTATTAAGAGATACACATCGTATCAACATTCACAAAGGTTATTCATGTAGATGAAAATGGAATTACCATCAGCAGTCATGGTCGTTCATTGAACCTATGAACGGTTGATCTCATGATTATTAGTAACTAATGTTTCCGCCATTAGAATAATCATGTACATGTCCAATTATGAATCATATGCATAAGAGCATGATGATTGATTGGTGAGCCATAATAGAAACGTCATGAATTCTCAAGTAGAATCCGATGAGCGATTTCGGTGCTTGACGGAATGTTCCATTATGTGTTAAGAGGTTGCACATATTGTAGAAAATCCGAGCACATATAAGGATTTATGAGAATCCCAATTCTTTCAAGCCTAGAAAGAGAAATGAGAAGTTTTGGAAAGATGCTTGGTTGAATAAGAGGTTATTCAAAAAATAATCTTTCCTAGTTAAGCTAGGACTTGTGAGAAGTGCTAAGCTAAATAATCTTGTCAATTGTTACAAGATACTACAAAACATATACCTAGTGCATTATGTGTGGATGGAATACTTGATCAGTACAAGTTATATTATTCATCACAAATTCGTTCGTTATGTGATAGTCGATAAGAAAGTTCTTTCATGTTAAAGAACCAAAACCAAGGTCGGGAACCTTGATGTGTACTTGGTAAGATTCATGCTATGAGAGAGAACATGAATGTGAAGGAAATTGCAAGTGTAAGAAGTTTGAACACATGGACACATGGCATGTTAAACTTCTATTGCAATCAATAAGTGTTTACACTTATGATATACATCACAAGGTTGTAATATGATATTGACTACCCGAGTGTGATGTCGACATTTGTCGTTTGAGTTATTATTAACTCACCTTGTACATTGTTATATCCAAACGGGTTGTAGAGACAATTGAACCCCGTTAAAGTGAACATGGATTAACATTGTATTTGCCCATAGTCACTTGTATGAGGTGACGTCTCGAAGTGACTAGAGTGTGAGGCGATTGATGGCAAGTTCAAGTGCCATAAAGTCATGTGAGATGACTAGTCGATCACATAGGCAGACTGTTGGGAACATTTTGTCGGGCCTTATGACCGCTTATAGAGTTCTGGCAAATTTATATAGCCTGGTTGTGGCGAGAGCTATTATAGTATTCAAATGAGTCGATTCTTTTGACTAAAGACTATTCTCCTAAGATGGCACAGTTTAAGATTAACTTTGATTTGTGTTACTACGACCTTCGTAAATGGGGTCAAATGGGAATATTTTGGGTTATGATGGCTGTGGCTAGTCGAAGGGAATGAGTGCGATAGGAATTGTCCATCCCTAGTCAGGGTTATAACAATATCTCAGGGCCACTCGAGGAGTAATGAACTGGAAATGCGTGGCCACGCTCGGAAAGTATCTATGATAGATAAGTCCGGTCAATCAGTTATTCTCCAGATCGAGGAAACCACTCTCGATATGATCACTTACAAGTACGACCTGAAAGACACCTTGCATTGAGTGGGAGATAGTAATAGGACAAGAGAATTGGTGACGCACACTTGTCGAGGACAAGTGGGAGATTGTTGGAATATGTGTCCTCCGACAATAATGCGATCACGACTGTTGATCATGATGATCACACGTTTAAATCTCATTATAAAGAATACAATTGGGAAGTAATTTTGTTACTGTCAACTGGTCAACATATATCGGTAATGATTGGCTGACTAGAGTTTTACATCACTGTCGTGCGACGGTGGTGATCAGTTGACCCCCTAGGTCATACCTATAGGGCAACACTCTTAATTGATTATTTAATTAATCGTATAATGTTGCGAGTTAATTAAATTACTTGAAAATTGACGGACGATTTTGGAAGTAAAATTTACGTATCAAATTGAAATGTGATTAAATGAGATACGGTCTGAGTAATCGAATTGTATCGTTACTCGGATGAAATTATTGTTTAAAGAAACGATCGGAATTGAATGAATTATTATAAATACAATCTGTTGTGATTTATAAATTGGTAAAATATTTTGGCACAAGTAATTATGAAATTACTAAGTCGATTTTTGTATGTGACGTTGATTTTTTTATTAATAACAAGTTGATTTTTAATATGTTAATGTTTTATAAATATTTTGGTTCATTTTAAAAGTGCCGAAAATTGGAGGAGTATTAGGCTAAAATTGTGTTTATTCTTAATTAATATTATACTAGTTCTTGTAATATTAATTAAATTAAGAGAAAGAAAAACTAATTGTTTTTCCTCTTATAAAGCAATTAAAATGGATTAGATCATTCTTTCCATAATCTAAAAATAAGAATTTTGGATCTTGTTCTTCCATCTAAATATTTTGGTTCAATTTTCTACTAATTAATATTATACTAGTTCTTGTAATATTAATTAAATTAAGAGAAAGCCTTGGGTATAAAGCTTAGGAGAGATCCTAACTTGGATCTTGTTCTTCCATCTTAGGGAAAAAGAACAAAAGAAAAGGAGATTTCTTTTGTGCCCATAATACCGAAATCACCAATGTAAGGACATGATTTCTCCTCTATTTTAATATTGTTTGCATGCATAAAATCCACATTTAGTTTTATGACAAATTAATTTCGACATATAGGAGTATGTTAGTATGTATATGAATCTACATTTTCTTCAAATTCATGTAGTAACAGGGGTCGAACATAAGGAGACGGGAATTGCGCTATGAAATGCTATGAATAGATTTCTATCAAGGTCGATTAGGATTGGTTTGGTTTGTTGGTTGGTTTGAGATTAGAAAATAAAACGATGTAAACCATATGATTAAAAGAGTCTAGGGGAGTCGGGTCACACATGCAATTGTAAATATATATTCATGCTAAACTCGGAAATAACAACATTGTCAATTGTTTAGGCTTAAAGACACCCATCTCACGATATTAGTGTCAACCATAGACCGGATCCTAGAGAAACTCTCGTTTATGACTAGGTCATCCTACTACACAAGCTTATTAGTCTAATCCGATTCCATGCCTCTCGACTTATAGAACGAATTAACAAACTTAATCAATGAATAAGGCCTTTAAACAAAGATTAATCATGACAATACAAACATGTGATAGAAACAATTAGACAATATTATATCAACCTAATTTATCATTTTACATATATTAGTTATTACATGGCTTCCCTAGTCCCTAGACTAACGAAATTTAGCTACTCATATTGAAATGTGAACTACAAACTATGGTGTATGAAATGCTAGACATGATTATTGAAATGATATAAACTAAATAAAAGTATGGAACTTGAATTAGAAACTTGCAAGGAAGAACATATAAGAACCAAAAGCTTGAATATAATGAGAACCAAATGTTTAACAACCAAATGCTTAACAATAATATTAAAACTAAGATGAAAACTAAGATAAAATTGTTTTGCTTAAGGCTAATAGAGAGTGAAATAGTGTATGAAAGACGTATGAAAAATATCCCTAATGACGGATTAAGGCCCCTATTTATAATAAAATAGGGGCATAACGTAAAATCCGAAGAAGGGGTCAACCCAATCGGGGCCGTAGCAATCCGGGCATTTCCCTTTAACTCCTTGCTTAAATGTTGAGGTAATCCAATGTTTGCGATAAATGTCCCTTAATGCACCCGGGTAAATGCTTAATCTAACAACTTAAGAGCTTCTAAAGGGCATCCTAAGCTTGATATTTTCCACATGAATTTGGACTTTTGACGTGGGCGTGTCGTTGTACACCCAATCAAACACATTTATAATACTCAACAAACAACTAGTTAGTGGTAAGTCGAGGTCGATCCATGGGACGGTGTGCTTTGGGTTCTAAGTCTATCTATCTCAATTTATGCTAGTGTCACAATTGATGGGGTTTGTAAATGTGTTCTAAACAAATGAAAGTAATAAAGTAAAGCAAACAATAAACTAAGAGATGTAAACAATTGGCTAAAAGTACTAGGATATTATGGGTTCATAGGGGATTCATGGGAGTTGATCATACAAACATGTTCACAAGGTTGCAAGCAATTAATGTTGTGGAGGAATCGAGTTGGTTTATGTCTTACGGTTCTTAGGAAGAGTTAGGTCCCGAAGCCGAATCGATTAGATTGTACAACACCTACAAGTCGACTTACTTTCCCCTAATCACTTCTATGCATGGTCTAACAAGACTCGAGTTGGTTTATGTCTTACAAGTCAAGTTGAATAGATAGGAGATGGTTGTAAATGCAAGGATTCATAGGCTTAGCATTTCATCAAACATAACATATGCATAGGTTGACATCACAACAAACAAGCAATTTAATCATGGAAACATATTAGATTAAGCATGGTTAATCCCCATGTTTACTTTCCTTACTTGCCCATTAATCCAAGCTAAAGGACTACTCACTCATTATCATAGAAAACATGTCAACAAGGTTGTCAATCATATTAACAAGTATAAATATGATAAGAGCTTAAGGAAATAAACAATAAAGAGTAGATGGTAAAAGAATTATACCAACTTAAGATGATCCAAATAATAAAGCAAAGAATAATAGAAGAAACTTGATTGATTGATAAAGGGTTGTCAATCCTCCAATAATAACCCAATAATCTTCAATTACCCAAAAGTAACAAACTTGAACAATAATTAAGGGGAGATTAATGTGAGATTTGTGGAAAGATTAAAGAGTCATCTATTCTAATCTACTCCTAATCTAATCTAAGAGGAATTTCTAATGTGGAAGCCCCCTTTGATTATCATCAAAATGGGGTATTTATAGTAGTGCTTCATTAGGTTAACTAAGGCTAAACTAGTAATTAACAATTCTAAGTTCTAAGCGGGAAATCGCTAGTATTTCGGAGATATGGGCATCTTTGTTGAGGACGCCACGATCTGCTCGTCCAAGAGGTGAATCCGCTCGGATTGTTGCATGGAGGGACGAGCGGCTGAAAGGCTTGGACGCTCGGATTTCAGGCTTCTTGGACGGGTGTCGTGGCTTCTTGGACGGTCGGATTCTTCTTCAGAATCCTTCTCTACGCAAATTCCTTATTCTTGCAATGTTAGTCTTTGGTTATTACCCTTTCTTCAATACCCGCTCAACCAAGATCGTCAATGTCCTTCCGAATAGGCTCAAGAGACGGGAATTTTCCGCCTAATTGTCTCCTTTCCTACAAATCAAACACAAAGTAATAGGAAAGCAAAATAGGAAGCATTTGACGGGTAAAATGGCTATGAGACGCTATAATAATATGCAAAATAGGTTCAAGTCGGGGACTAAATGTGCGCAAATAATGGTCACATCAAATATCCCCAAACCGAACCTTTACTCGTCCCGAGTAAAGAGGTGACAAAAACTAGACCTTTATTTAAACTAACATACTAATATAGCCGATGTGAGACAATTAGCGGGTCTCACTCCGCCCCTTCAACTCACAATAAGACAACCATGAGGTAGGATGCCTTCTTTCAAGGCAAGGTGGGTCTTGCCAAAATGGCGACACATCCAAACATTAAAACACATAAAATCTAGTAATGGATGCATCTACAAAAGAATAGCCACTTTCCTCATCTAAGTGGCGGAAATTATCTAAAGGGGAAGCAATTCAAGGCTACACACTCCTTTATAGATATGGTTTCTTCAAATTACTAAGCCTAGGAGGATACCAATAAATCACCTCCAAGTTGTGTCAAGCTAGGGTACCTTTGTCCTCAATCGTTAAATGCTTTTGTCAAGAATAGACTCCCTATGGTGTTAGAAACACTGGAGGATCGCGGAATTCCCCTTCTTGCCTAGACAAGAAGAAGGGTCGTCCCCTATCTACCATGCACAAAAATGGATACGATGGATAAAGGGATCGATAGTATTTGAGTTTCATTTGGGAGTTTGCTTTTGTTGTTGTTTCCCCCCCAATTTCTTGTGGCAATTAACATTTGAGAACACTTTCTTTTTGCCATTTCTTTTGATGTTTGGCATTTAAATACTTGACAATTTTTCAACTTTTTGCATTTTCTTTTGAACATTTTCAAATTCACCTCAATTAGTAACGAGGGTGCCTTATATTTGAAGCATAGGAGTTTTATTTTTGTTACTCCTCTTTTCTTTTTGATGCATTTTGCAAACTTTTTCTTTTCTTTTCTTTCCTTGAACTCACATTTTTGAACAATTTCTTTTGTGCCCATTCCCTTTGATGACAAAATTATAGTAGAACATGGATGAATGATGGTTGCATGGTTTCAAGGGTCACCTTGGAATAAACGGTAGCCAAGGAGTTATCACACCACAAGGTACTCTTAACTAGGCCTTAATCCATGGGTCAAAGGATACTAGCGTGACACATCCTAGGGTGTTTTACAAGCATTCTAACAAGAAAAGTCTTAAGAAGAAAAAACATCTACTAGGGCCTATATACACTTATCAAGCTTCCCAAACAGACGGTTTTCACAAAATTTTTCTAACATGCAAACTACATGCCATGATGCAACTAACATATATACAACCTAATGCATATGATTCTACCAACTAGTATGCCAAATAATCTAAATGCAAGTCCTAAATTCACATTGTTTATACCGCATCAATCAAAATAAAGCCACATTGTCATTAACATAAAGAGGAAAAGAAGATTGGAAAGATCATACCATGCGGTCTTCTATATCCTCATGTCTCGGATATGGCGTAGTCGATCAATGTGAAAAAAGGATGAACAAACACAATATATACAAGACTACACTACAAAGGAAATGAACATGTTTTTGGATTTTCCAATTTTTCAAAATTTTTATGGGTTTTGTTTTTATAAAATTAAAAGACATATTTTTGTGATTTTTCGAAATTTTTCAATTTTTATGCATTTTTGGAATATAAATTCCCATCCCCCACTTTATTTTGGACATTGTCCTCAATGTACATGTAGGAGTAGGAATGAAAAGGAAATACATTTTTATGGATTTTTGGTTTTTTTGAAATAAAGTACAAATGCAATGATATGATATGAATGAATGCATGCTCTAACTAAATGCAATTCTAAATGACATACATAACAAATGAATGCAATCTAAACTATACTATATGATGCATGTTTTCTATTAAACTATGGTCACTTATGATCAAACCTCCCCAAACCGATTTAAACATTATTTCTAGTGTAGAAAAGGATAAGATTGGTCATTAGTGACTATGCATGAATTCTATTCTATATGCAACTATCTACATGGGGTATATCACAATGCAACCTATACTGCATGAAAGTGCAATATGAAATACAATACAAGTGCAAGTGAAGGCTAAACTAAAATGCAATGCACTATACAAAAGAGAGAGGGAGAGAAGAGTATCATACAAATGGAGGTGGTGAGGTAGGCATGTCTCACTCCTCATCATCATCTTGGGGGTAGCCATACCTACTAGAGCTTCCTCCTTGGTCATACCCCCCTCCTTGATCAGAGTATCCTCCACCTTGACCACCAAAGTTCCCGGCTTGGTTCCTTTGATTAGGGAACAAAGATGTGGTTGAGCCCAAGATGGTCGAGGGCCATTAGGGTCGATGTACCCTTGTTGTGCCATTTGATAATACTGAGGATAAAGGACCATGTAGTTATCGACCCTCCCTTCATGCACCCCAAGATCAACTCTATTCATAAGGTTCATCAAGTCATGAATACCCGGGGTATCGGGGATTTTTGGTTCGAATGGCGTATGAGGACTAGGGTACGGTGGGATAGGCACATAAGATGGTGGGGGGAATGGGCTTTGCCGGTATCCCACGAGGTTGTGGTGGTTGGCGGGGTATTTCTTCTCTTAGAGGGGGGTTGCCGAGGATTTGAATGTCGAGAAGGTTGCTCGGCCTAGGCGAATACGGGCTCAACCTTGGGTCGGTACCGGGTATATTCCACCCCGAAAGAACAATAGAAGTGCACCCTTTTGTGAACCATTCTACACTCCCTTCTTGAGTGTAGGCACACCACTGGTGGTGGTTGAAGATGGCGTCCTCATCAATCAAAGTACTCCCCTCAAGGGGTGTATAAGTCCCATATTGGTTGAACCCGGGACAAAGGTAGTTTGCCAAGATAGTAATTAGACCTCCCATCACGAAGGTCTTAAGTTGGGTGTTCCCTTGAGAGAAATCAAAGAATCTCGTAAGCATCTCAAGGGGGGTATTGAAGTTGTACCTCCTTGTCCCCCGAACATTTAGATAGGACTCAAGGAATGTCAAATCGAGGAGAGTGCACCTATCTTGCTCATATCCCCCATTAATTGTGCCGGCTACGAAACGTTTGGTGATCCGAATCACCGGGTGTTGAATAGCAAAGGTGTAGCATTGTTTTTGGTGAATGAAATCCCTCCCGGAAACAGCCTTCCATAATAGGTCCATATCAAAATCGGAGGGTTTGTTGATGTTATTTGTTGGCACAGTAAGACAAAAATTTGAGCAAATTGGTCAAGTGATAGGCTATGGTCAATGTTGCACAACCTAAACTCCATACCAACATTCACCCTTGTGATTGAAACAATACGAAGGCTACTAAAAAATTCCAAGGTGAGGCTAAGGTACGTCTCTTCACGGGCATGGAATAGTTTCCCTATCCCTAGACCGTCAAAGAACATTTCGGGCTGGTACCTTATCCCTAGGGTTTCTAGCACCCTAGTATAAATAAAATGAGTCGGTTCGTAATGCTTACCTAGTAACTTGACGAACTTGGTACGGTGGGCATCAGATGTGAAGAGTACGTCCGGAAAGTGCTCAAGTTGCTCCACCCCTCCTCTTATCACGGGATGAAAGTTTCTTGGTATCACCATTTGTTGAGGGGATGAATAAGATGAGCCCTTGCATTTCTTGGTAGCGGCTTCAACAAGTTTCTTGGCTTTTCCCTTGATGTTCATTATTTTCGATTTGGGAAAGTTAGGGTTTTGTTGTTTTTGTTGAGAAGGGAGTGTTTTGGGGATGAAGATGAGTAGATTGTGTTTAGATAAGATGAGGAAATGAGGGATGGTGGGGGTAGTTTTATGGAAAAGAGGGTAGGACGAGCGGCTTCAGGTCGGGCCTGGGCGGATAATCTGATAAAAATGCAGGAATCCGAGCGTCTTCGCGTGTGGGACGAGCGTCTTTTCCTAGGTGATCCGAGCGTCGTGTGAAGAATCCGCTCGAATTTCTTTACAGGGTCTTGCCTTTTCTGGGAGCAGCAAAAGATGAGCGTCTTTGATTTTGGACGAGCGACTTAAACAGGACGGGCGTCCTCTTTTGAATCCGCTCGAATTTTTTTAAAGTCCCAAAATTTTCTTCAGGTGTCAACCAGGACGAGCGTCCTACAAGGAATACGGCGTCTTTTTCAGGATGAGCGTCTTGTGCTACAATCCGCTCGGATTCTTCTACAGAACTCGACACCACATTGAGGGAGGCTCAGGACGAGCGTCCAGGCCTCGTGACGAGCGTCTTCCGCTGCTCTTCAAACTTTTCTTTCTTTTCTTTTTTAAGATTGTACCCTTGCACCCTTTTGATATTCCTCCTTATCTTTTTCTGAAATTTTGCTCAATGAGAATGTAAATAAACTCTCTCTCACTACTCTCATGTAATAAATTATAAATGAAAATGCGAAAATGTACAATATTATACAAGGTAAAGGTCCTAGAAATATCTTACAAATGGTGGTTTGAGATAGGACTCCACCAAACTAGTTCAAATTGTAGAGGTTCTTGTCCATATAGCTCAAGGCTCTTAGTAGAAGATCAAAAGGTTGTGAACAAGCTCCAAATAAGCATAAGTATGGTTTGCTTAACTTCAAGACGAAGCTTGGCCAAGGGAATTTGTCATTCATTCTTGTTTTCTTCCTCTTCTTGGCACTTGAATATTCACGATGCTTCAAACCAATTAGCCCATGATTCTTGTCATTATAAGGTAAGAAGTACGGTTCATGGTTGTTCAAAGACTTCCACTCACTACCTTCTTTTTCAACTTTGGTGACGATGATAGCATTTGAATTTATCAATCCTTAAAGAGTAGAAGGAGAATTCTCATAACCTTGATGACCGAGTTCCTTAGAAGTTGACATTGTGGGTGCCAAATTTCCACAAGTAGCTTCACGTGCAAGTTTCTCTTTGAGCTTTTCCACCAAGTACCCTTTGTATGATACTTTGACCTTTTGAAGAAGGTCCACCATATCCTCTCCAATAATCATTGGCTCCATGGTAGGTGTCAAGTAGTCTTCATGGGAAATAGGGAAAGGACATTCATCTTCATGATAAGATATCTCGAATGTCTCAAGGATAGGCTCCTCAAGCAAGGTGATATCACAAGTCCATTCCTCTCCCTTATTCCAAAGGTCCTTGTAAGACACGTATTCTTCGTAACCCTCTTTTATGGTCTTGTCATCATTGCTATCTTCATATGAATCATAAGTGGGCGCTTCATGTAATTCTCTCTCCAACATCCCAATGTTCACATCAAAAGACACACCCTCATACTCACAAAGGTGAAAAGTATTTGGCTTACTCAACCTCATATCTTCTTTATCAAATACCACACTTTCATACTCACAAGATCTCAATGAGGTTGGCTCTTCCCATTTTTCATTTTCCATGTCAAAAGTTACTACTTCCAATTCACATTCATGATCAATGTCCAAAGAATGGTGGGGAGTGATTTCTTGGGATTCTTTCATTTGGGCAATTTGAATCTCCAATTCCTCACCTTGGGTAACAATGCCTTGAAGAACATTGTCCCTCTTTTGGCTCTCCTCTAGCATTTGTTTGAAGAAGTTTTGTTGATCTCCCATCATTTGGAGAATCACATCTTGAATGGGTTCATCATCTTGTTGTGGGCATGTGTGAAAGTGGTTGTATTGTGGCAATTGAAATTCATTGTAAAGTGGGTTTTGGGTGGATGGTTGTTGTGGATATTGGGTGTGGGGATTTTAGTGGGAAAAATTGGGGTAGTGGTTAGGATTTTCATTGTACAAATAGTAAGGTAGGTTTGTGTTGACTTGCTTCTCAAACTCCCAATACCCATAGTCATACTTAAAAGATCCATCTCATACTCCATATGTCAAGTCTTGGGTCATCATCATAGCTAAGATAAAGAAACAACTACAAGCATGGAAACTACACAAAGATGGTAAGAACAATCCTTGAGGAACAAGTTCCTCAAGGTGAAAGCACAATTAAAATAGACAAACAAGTAAGAACTTAATCACATAACACTATCCCCGGCAACGGCGCCATTTTGGCGTGGGCGTGTCGTTGTACACCCAATCAAACACATTTATAATACTCAACAAACAACTAGTTAGTGGTAAGTCGAGGTCGATCCATGGGACGGTGTGATTTGGGTTCTAAGTCTATCTATCTCAATTTATACTAGTGTCACAATTGATGGGGTTTGTAGTTGTGTTCTAAACAAATGAAAGTAATAAAGTAAAGCAAACAATAAACTAAGAGATGTAAACAATTGGCTAAAAGTACTAGGATATCATGGGTTCATAGGGGATTCATGGGAGTTGATCATACAAACATGTTCACAAGGTTACAAGCAATTAATGTTGTGGAGGAACCGAGTTGGTTTATGTCTTACGGTTCTTAGGAAGAGTTGGGTCCCGGAGCCGAATCGATTAGATTGTACACACCTACAAGTCAACTTACTTTCCCCCTAATCACTTCTATGCATGGTCTAACAAGACTCGAGTTGGTTTATGTCTTACAAGTCAAGTTGAATAGATAGGAGATGGTTGTAAATGTAAGGATTCATAGGCTTAGCATTTCATCAAACATAACATATGCATAGGTTGACATCATAACAAGCAAGCAATTTAATCATGGAAACATATTAGATTAAGCATGGTTAATCCCCATGTTTACTTCCCTTAATTATCCACTAATCCTAGCTAAAGGACTACTCACTCATTATCATAGAAAAAATGTCAACAAGGTTGTCAATCATATTAACAAGTATAAATATGATAAGAGCTTAAGGAAATAAACAATAAAAAGTAGATGGTAAAAGAATTATACCAACTTAAGATGATCCAAATAATAAAGCAAAGAATAATAGAAGAAACTTGATTGATTGATGAAGGGTTGTCAATCCTCCAATAATAACCCAATAATCTTCAATTACCCAAAAGTAACAAACTTGAACAATAATTAAGGAGAGATTAATGTGAGATTTGTGGAAAGATTAAAGAGTCATCTATTCTAATCTACTCCTAATCTAATCTAAGAGGAATTTCTAATGTGGAAGCCCCCTTTGATTATCATCAAAATGGGGTATTTATAGTAGTGCTTCATTAGGTTAACTAAGGCCAAACTAGTAATTAACAATTCTAAGTTCTAAGCAGGGAATCGCTAGTATTTCGGAGAGATGGGCATCTTTGCTGAGGACGCCACGATCCGCTCGTCCAAGAGGTGAATCCGCTCGGATTGTTGCATGGAAGGACGAGCGGCTGAAAGGCTTGGACGCTCGGATTTCAGGCTTCTTGGACGGTCGTCTTGGCTTCTTGGACGGTCGGATTCTTCTTCAGAATCCTTCTCTACGCAAATTCCTTATTCTTGCAATGTTAGTCTTTGGTTCTTGCCCTTCCTTCAATACCCGCTCAACCAAGATCGTCAATGTCCTTCCGAATAGGCTCAAGAGACGGGAATTTTCCGCCTAATTGTCTCCTTTCCTACAAATCAAACACAAAGTAATAGGAAAGCAAAATAGGAAGCATTTGACGGGTAAAATGGCTATGAGACGCTATAATAATATGCAAAATAGGTTCAAGTCGGGGACTAAATGTGCGCAAATAATGGTCACATCAACTTCTCATTGGGTTCTTTGTATGATCATTTGCATTTACAATCCATCTTGCTTCTACTTAGCTTAGTGAACTCGGTGCTTACTAATGTGATAGGAAAAGGCCTCTAAATGCTTAGATTCCTACAAAATGTAAAAAATACAAGCAATACACCTAGAAAACAAGATTAGCTCATAAATATACTAATTAAAGTATGATATGCAATCAAAACCGAGCTAAAATGAGGTGTAAAAGTGTATATAAAATGAACACATCACCATTCCAGATCACCCAAATTACCACTTTTTGAATATCATCCTATTAGGTTACCATACACAACATATGATGCGGAACACTCAGATATCAACTTTATAACTATCACACTATTGAAAGATCATAGATCCTAATTAGACACTCTAATTATATGTCAAATTATCTCATAATTTGTGTTTATGTGATCTATGTAATATGCAAGCAATATTAAAGCATATTAATATAAAAGATGAGAAAAATAATTTTCCTTACATTGAGAAATTGTAGTATTTGGGCACAACCAAGATCACCATCTTGGTTGTTCTTGAGCTTAAAATAAATGGCAAGATCCTCCATCTTCAAGTCTCCAAGGTAGAACACCTCCTCTCTTAAGCACCAAAGAACATACCCCAAAATCTTACTAATATTAACTAGATATTATGTAAGATTGCCTCTTGAAAAATCATACTAACACTTAGTAAAAATATTAGATTTATAATAATAACTCTTAGTATGTGATTTCTAATTTTTGAGGATTTTAGAGAGAGGAACACACTTTCATTTTCACATGCAAAAGGATAATAAAAAAATGAACAAATGCATGTGTGTGTGTAAGGAGGGAGTAGGGACGGTTGGAGAGGGAGTTGGTGGAGTGTTTTTGTTTCTTATTTTATTCTACCCAATGCTCATGTGAATTGGTTAGAATTAAAGTAAATATGGGAAAGCCAAATGTGTAAGAGAAATGATGGTGTTTAAAGCAACACACACACACACACACACACACACACACACACACACACACACACACACACACACACACACACACACACACACACACACACACACACACACACACACACACACACACACACACACACACACACTACCGCATGCACTTACACGTTCCAAAGTGACCTATTTACGGGTCTATTTTGGTTCTTACATTTGTCGCACAAATACGTGTAAATTTTATTTAAACATCATTTTATGTTTAAATGCTTCCCGATTAATATCGTCAAAAACACTCCGTAAATATACATGTATAGCTGCACATATATTTTACGTACCAATACTAATCACATTAGTCAATTAATACTAATTTAACAATTAACTACTTAATCATTAATTCCCGTCTCAAATAATTTATTATTTAATTATCGCATAATTAAATAATAATTTCCGCCCCTCGAATTCACAACTCAATATCTCTCTAAATTAATTAATCGACGAACTCTTAGTCAATTTATCAAGGGACTAATTAAACTGTATCTCATACAATTAATTAGTTTTCGTGTTGGGGCTCGTTCCTTTAGGTGTGACCGAAAGGGATCAGCTGAACACCGCCGTCTCACGACAGTAACGTCAAACCCTAGTTGGTCAACCGTTACCGATATACGTTGATCAGCTGACTAGTATTGCCAAAAAATATCTCATGCAATAATATTATCATGCACTATTGTGGAGGACAAATGCTCCAACAATCTCCCACTTGTCCGAGACAAGTTGTGCGATGATTATAACACACAATTGTGGATAACTCCTTATCCCAACATTATCCTGCTTGTACTCTACAAGGGTGTGTTACCGATTCTCTTGTCAGTTTTAACAACAATCTCCCACTCAATGCAAGGTGTCTTTCAGGCCGCACTTGAACATGAACATATTGTGAGTGGTTTTCTCGATCGGGAGTGTGTCTGCAAGACCGGAAAAATCTACCATAGATTACTTCCGAGCGTGGCCACGCATTTCTCAGTCACAACTCCTTGAGTGGCCTAGAGATGTTTAAACCCAACGTGGGTGGACAATTCTCTTCTGCTCTATCTATCCTTTTGCACAATACAGATCACCATGACCCAGTAGATGTCCTTTGGCCTCCTTTCACGGCACGACCTAGGACAAAAACCAAAGTCACTTGGAAACTGCACATGCTCAGATAATAGTCTCCAGTTTAAAGAATCGACTCATAGGAATATCATAGAAGTCTGTGCCACGACCAGGCATCTGTAATAGATCTAAGGGACTCTATAAATGTCAGTGCCCAGCAAAGTGTCCCACAGTCTGCCTATGTAAACGACTAGTCATCCTTATGACCTTATGGTGCTAAACCTACCATCAATCGTCTTGCAATCTAGTCACTCCGAGACGTCGCCTCATTAAGTGACTAGGGGCTTATACAATGTTCATCCTATTCACTTGAATTAGGGTTCAACATTGTCTCCACAACCAATTCGGATAAACAAGGTATTCATGTTTTCAGTCAAACTGAATAATTGAGTTCTTAAAGAGACTCAAACAATGAATGCGATCATGACTTACGTAAATATTAATACTCTATCCAATATTTACATAACAATCTTCATTAATTAAGGTATACTCCTCAATCACATTGAGATGACATAACCATCACGTCTACCTTATGCCAACGACTTTGGTTAGAGGATTAACAACAGTTGCATCACTCTAATTTCCATTGCTATTTTCCTTTTTGTTCTATGCAATCTTTTTATCACATAGAGCCTTTCTGAGTACATGTCTAAACAAGTTTTTAGAGTCTGGTTCTAAAGCCAGTCAAACACTCCCACTGTTTTCACAGTCTCTCGGGAGACGATATTAGGCTAACAGAACTACTCTAGTTCCATTAAACTCGGATATCAACTGTCTCTTATACAACATCGGATGTTGTAATGTACTTAGCTTTCGTTCATGATTTGTACGTATAACACTTATACATACACATCCTTCATATGCCATCTTTTATGTATGACTCCTCATACATATCTGCTTTATACATGTATAACTTCTTATACATATATGTATAACTTCTTATACATATTATTATTTATGCACATAGCACTTTTACATGCTAACCATTCCTTAACGAGGCCCATAACATCTTATAAGCATAGGAATGTAATCGTGTAACCCTTTTACACGAAACTCATTAATTCCTCCAAACTACAAGAGTAAATCCCTAGTGCTTCTCAAGTACTCAAGGATGCTATTGATAATCATCTAGTGACACTCACTAGGAAATGACTGGTAATGACTTCTCATATTCTCAATATGAGAAGTCCCGACGAGAGCAGCTTTTAGCATATTTAATATATCCTGCAGCGGAAGCAAAAGAGATCATATTTTGTGTTCAACAACTTGACCGAGTCAAGAAACTTATCACATAAGTCTCTTGACTAAAATGCTAATATCCATGGAGATATATCTCATTATATCCGGATATTTAAGATGCGCCATGCTACTCTCAAGTATTCACCCGAGAATATTTCTAGTCACTAATATGTCAAACACATATTTAGACTAAGAAACATCACCTTAGCTCCCACTGAACTCCATGTATCTTCATGGTACCTCGACAACTCGAGTAATACCATTCTGATTAACGACATGATTGAACCCAAAGTTCCAACTCTTTGACAAATATAAGATCACAAAAGGGATCTTTCAAGCATGCTAGGGTTATTAGCATTGACAGGAACAACAAAACTTCTCCCTTCACGAGATACATTCAAGGAGAAAGTTTCGTTATCTTTTTGCCGAATCTCATCCTCATGAGAGGCTATATTGCTAAGAACATACGAATTGATAAAGGCATTTGGGTTGTTGCAGACTCTCTGTAACCAACTCAAAATTGAAACCTCTTATGTAACCTTTATGATAAGATCAAGGTAACCTAATTTGGTGCAAAGTATTCGCCCCAAATCAAGTCTCGAAAACATCTCATGTTTAACGCTATCAACAATTTTTTTAATACCGACAAACTCTTGAAACAGCTAAACAGCACAAATATTACTCTTGTCCCAAAAGTACCAAACCCTAGTAGTGTCACTGATTTTAGACCTATTGCTTGTTGCAAAACTATTTATAAATGTATTGCTAAGCTTCTTTGTACTAGGTTAGGAAAGGTTTTACCTGAGATTGTGGATTGTAGTCAAGGTGGGTTCATTAAAGGGAGGAATATTGTTGAGAATGTTCTCATTTGTCAAGACTTAGTGATACTCTATAGGAGGAAATTTGCTTCTCCTAGATGCCTTGTAAAAATTGACCTTAGAAAAGCCTATGACTCTGTGGAGTGGTACTTTTTACATAAAATGCTTCTTGCCTTGAAGTTCCCTCAGAAGTTTATTGAGCTGGTTATAGTGTGTGTGACCACTACTTCCTATTCTTTATCTTTGAATGGAAGCTCCTATGGCTTTTTTCATGGTAGTAGGGGACTGAGACAAGGTGATCCTCTCTCACCCCTTCTCTTTACTTTATGTATGGAGTATTTATCTAGGATTTTAAGAGTGGTGGGACAACAACCTAATTTCCATTTTCATCCCCTGTGTGGACCTATTCAGCTTAATCATCTGCTGTTTGCTGATGATTTGTTTCTATTCTCTAAAGGAGGTGAGCTTTCTATCATGTGGCTCTTGAGATCCTTTGCTACCTTTTCTATGGCTTCAAGTCTTTCTCTCAACAAAGACAAATATGAAATTTACTTTAATGGGATGTCTCAGGGTGCTATGGACTCTATTCTGCAAGTGTCTGATTTTAAGATGGGTGTGCTCCCTTTTAAATACTTGGGAGTGCCAATATCTTCTAGTAAGTTAACTAAGAATGATGGGATGCGGCTTATTGATAAAATTACTTCTAGAATCAGATCATGGGGTGCTAAACACCTGTCCTATGCAGGAAGGTTAACCCTTGTGAATTATGTTCTCTCTGGTTTACATTCCTTTTGGTCTTCCATCTTCCTTATTCCAAATGGTATCCTCAACAAAATTGATGCTATTTATAGGAACTACCTTTGGGGGGGGGGGGGGGTAAGGACACTTATATGACTGCTCCTAATGTTAACTGGGGTGGTTGCTGTACCCCTAAAGATGAGGGAGGCCTGGGTATCAAGTCTACTAAACTTTGGAACAAGGCTTTGCTGGGCAAATATGTTTGGTGGTTGGCTACTAAAAAAGACCATCTTTGGGTAAAGTGTGTTGGGAAATGTGTCCTCAACAATAGTGCGATCACATGATTTAAATATCATTATTAAATCTCATTTTGAAGAATACAATTGGGAAGTAATTTTGTTACTGTCAACTGGTCAACATATATCGGTAATGATTGGTGACTAGAGTTTGACATTCGTCGTGTGACGGTGGTGATCGTTGACCCCTAGGTCATACCTAAAGGGCAATACACTTAATTGATTATTTAATTAATCGTATAACGTTACGAGTTGATTAAATTACTTGAAAATTGACGGACGATTTTGGAAGTAAAATTTACGTATCATATTGAAATGTGATTAAATGAGATACGGTCTGAGTAATCGAATTGTTTCATTACTCGGATGAAATTATTGTTTAAGGAAACAATCGGAATTGAATGAATTTTTTTGTAAATGCGATTTATAAATTGGTAAAAATATTTCGGCACAAGTAATTATGGAATTACTAAATCGATTTTTGTATGTGACGTATTTTTATTAATACGTTGATTTTTAATATGTTAAAAATTCATTACAAATTATGTTACATGTGACATGTTACATATTGAGAAATTGACAAAAATAATATGGACACCATATTATGATATGTACCGAAATAATGGGGTATTAGATTAACATTGTGTTGATTAATTTATTAAGTAAACATAATGATTATCTACTAGTCTAGCCATGCAAGCCTATGAACATTGTTAAGAGCAACAACTTCATGCATTGGCTCACCCCAAAAGCCCCCCTACCACCCGGTTTTTGAGAAGAGGAAACCATGATGGTTTTCTCATATTTTTACCTAATAATATACAAAATGTTTTGTATAATATTCATTCACTTGTTCATCCAAAATTTAGAGTTTTAGAGAGACAAAATCCTCTCTTCTTCTTCCTCCCATAAAACCGAAAATATTAAGAGTACATAATATTTTTGGGTCTATTTTCTACTAAGATTAATATTATACTAGTACTTATAATATTAATTAGATTAAGTGTTAAGCCTTGGGTATAAAGCTTGGGGAGAGATCTTATACTTAGATCTTGTTCATCCATAAGGGAAAGCTCAAGATCAAAAGAGAAAGGTGATCTCTTTTGTGCCCTTAAATCCGAAATCTACAATGTAAGGACATTATTTCTCTTCTATTATATTTTTGTTTGCATGCATAAAATCCGTTTTAATTTTATGACAAATTAATTTAGACATATTTGAGTATGTTAAAATGTATATGAATCTACATTTCCTTCAATCGGTATCAAGAGCCACGGTTGTTTGCATGCAAATTGGTTAAAAGTTTTTCCGAGTTATATGAATAACAAATAAAACTTGTAAAATTTGTGTTATTATGATATATCACGAAATTATTACATGCATGTTAATATTTCTGGTCCTAAAATGTTTTAGGATATTTTGGTTAATTTTTCGGATTTTTATTGTTCATAATTTACAATAATGGCATTTAAATGTGATTTTATGAGTAAAAATGTCATTTTTGGTCTAAAATTAGCTATACTTCGAATTTTCACTTGGTTTTTGGATATGTTGTTACATATATTATTTTGAGATAACCTGTAAATTTTCATAATTTTTGGACTTGTTATGCTCGAAAAATGGATTTTTCATTATTAAATTCGGATTTAAGTGAAAAATAGGTTAATGTGAGTTAAATTTCGAATCTAGTCATAGAAAATTAATATGTTGTCACATGCAATTTTACAAGATGTGTGTAAAATTATTGGCCATAAAGAAGTCTCTTTGCATGATTTATGAATTTTTGAAGAAAATAGCATAAATAGTGACATTATTAGTGGAAAATTAATAAAACATAATCTATGACTTAGGAAAAACGTCTAATGTTGCATTTCATCATATTTTTCAGATCTAAAATTGAAAAGTTAATGAAAATAATTTTTCCATGTTTTTATGATTATTTTATTATAAATCGATAAACCGCAACATTGTTTTTCCGGAAAAATTTCGAAATTTTTAACCTAAAGATTTTGAACATTATGAGTGTCATGGATTTTTCCAGAATGTTCATGAATTTAAATTTCAAATTTTGAATTTATTTGGAATTTTTGTGATTTATTTGAAGTTTAATGGCTTATTTTTGTAATTTTTGGTCCATTTATGAACAATTTTGTAAATAAAAGTTAATTATGGTCAAATTATTAGTGAAGACTATATTTTGAGTCCTAAGAGGTTAGGGTAATTAACTTATGCATAAATATGAGTTTATGTATTTTTGTGATTTTAAAATGTTGAAATCACGCAAATCCGTAAAAACCGAGTAATATATGATATTGGCTATTTAAAGGCGATTTAGCATAAAAATTGAGCATGTTCATACATATTATAATGCTGCATTTTCTTTATGATTGTCATAATTTCTATTTATGTAATTTTGAATTATGTAATTTTTACTTAGTATGGCCTTAGATTTTAATTGGTATTTCCGAAATGTATGGGAATATCGATTCGGTTGTAATTTTTATTGTGATCTCGTATCACCGTTTTGTAATTTAATAGATTTATTTTATTTTAGTTACAAATGTATAATAGGAAATTATGTAATTTATTATGTAATTTTATTCATTCCGAAGTTCCAAAAGACGGATTTCTTCAAGAATGGCGATACATAAAGACGGTGTTACCTCGAGATGCGTGCCACAACCGAAGTTCAAGGGACCAATGGAGTTGGTTTCCGAATTTGTAATAGTTAAATAGTTTTCTATTTTAGGAAGGCCATACTAGGATTTATTTATCTTTATGCTTGCATTTTATTTTATGTCACATGCATCGCTAAATCGCCATAACTAAAACATGCATCCTTATTTTATCGAGTTTATCGACCGTGTCAAATATAATTATCGTAGTTCACCGCTTTAGTTCACTTAAAACGTGATAGATAATAATTTGACATGACCTCTCGTTAAATAAAACAATTGAGACATAGCCTTACCAAATAGTAGAAACCATGAAAACCTATTTCGCGAGGGAGTGCACTCGGCCACACCGGGGTACAAACCTTGTTACGTAGGGGAAGTGGGTGATGAATGTTTATCCGCCGAGTTCATGTTAATGAGGGGTATTTCGGCACACCGTGCCCTAAATTGATATGGGTTTGGATTATGGACACATTTATTCGAAATTTGGGTTGTACTCAACGAAAGTATTCACGACGATTTCCGGATGTGTTTCGGGCTAGAGATGAATATTAATGTAAACATCATCGACCAAGAATTCTAAAAGTAGAATCGATTAAAAAGTTAATCCACCGAGTTATGTTAATAAAGGGTAATTCGGCACACCGTGCCCTAAGTTAATATGAATTTGGGTCTTGGAATCATTTATTATAGTTGGGTAGAGGTCACTATATAAATGTTCATATCTTGTTTATTTGCAAGTATGATTTAAAAAGACAAATGTTAATATTTCCTTTCCTCCATATTTGTAGTTTTTACAATGAATCCAACATATGCTACCGCACCAATAACTATTGAGTCATATCACCATGTTCTTGACGACATATGCTCCAACAATAATTTCGATACAACTAGAGAACTTCATTTCGGGATAGGTTCGGATGGAAACCTTAATTTCATCACCACTTCTAAACCACCCACTACTACTAGACCTCGTGTGAGTTCGTCTCAGGAAGACTACCTCATACGATCTATAGGGTCTTTGTCTCTGGAAGATAAAGATGCCAAAGCTAGTGGGAGCTCTAGCAATCAAGTTCTTGCATCAAAGGGTAAGAGGTTCAAGAAGAAAGGAAAGAAAGTCAAAAACTTCAAGCAAGTTAATGATGAGTGCCATTATTGCTATGGCATGGGACATTGGCTTAGGAATTGTCCCATGTATTTGCGAAATATAAGGGAAGGACTCATTGCTCCAAAAGGTACAATTCCTAAAGAAATTTATGTTATTGATATAAATTATACTTCCACTACGACATGGGTACTAGATACCGGTTGTGGTTCTCACCTTTGTAATCATTTACAGGGTTTAAGAGATGTGGAGAGGCTTAGCAAGGGAGATGTGGATCTACGCCTTGGAAATGGAGCTCGGGTAGCGGCCGAATCCAAGGGAACTTATGTTTTAGCTTTGCCGAACGGATTTGAGTTGTATTTGCATAATTGTTTTTATGTACCTACACTCTCTAAAAACATTATTTCAATCGCCATGCTAGACGTGGACGGTTTTTGTTTTGTCATTAAGAACAATCGTTGCTCTATTTCTAGGAATGATTTGGTTATTGGCCAAGCTACTTCTATCAATGGCATTTACATTTTAGAGACCTCAAATCCAATTAATGATATTTATAACATACAATCAAAGAAACTCAAAACAAGTGACCCAAGTGAAGCGTTCATTTGGCATTGTCGATTAGGTCACATAAACGAGAATCGCATCAAAAGATTAATTTCGACTAATGTGATTACACCATTTGATTATCAATCATATGGTACATGCGAATATTGCCTACTTGGCAAGATGACTCGTAATCCTTTTAGTGGTAAAGGGACACGAGCTAGTGAACTATTGAGACTCATACACACCGATGTATGTGGACCAATGAGTATCACCGCTCGTGGTAATTATGACTACTTTATAACCTTCACCGATGACTTAAGTAGATATGGGTATATCTATTTAATGAAACATAAGAGTGAAGCATTTGAGAAATTCAAAGAATTTCAAAACGAAGTAGAGAACCAATTGAACAAAAGGATTAAGGCACTACGATCCGATCGTGGTGGAGAATACCTTAGCCTTGAATTTGATTCACACTTGAAAGGTTGTGGCATTATATCACAACTTACTCCACCCGGAACACCACAACTCAATGGTGTTGCCGAAAGGAGGAATCGAACCTTACTTGATATGGTTCGATCCATGATGAGTCAAACTGAGTTACCGAACTCATTTTGGGGATTTGCAATTCAAACCGCAATAAAATCTTTGAACGTGAGTCCAACCAAAGCAACTGAAAAGACTCCATATGAGATATGGAAAGAAAAGGTTCCAAATCTATCCCACATGAAGATTTGGGGATGTGATGCTTACGTCAAAACTAAGAACGACAACAAGCTTGCCCCAAGATCCGAAAAATGCATTTTTGTAGGATATCCCATGGCCTCACGAGGCTATTACTTCTATAAGCGTCAAGAGAACAAAGTATTTGTGTCTCGCGATCTTTGTCTTCCTAGAAAGTGATTTTATTTCTAGGAGACAGAGTGGGAGAAATTTTGAACTTGATGAAGTTCAAGAGCCACAAACCGAAATAGAGGCGCAAGAAGAAGTTCCTTCGTCATCTAACACGGTTGTTCCTACTCCTCTTAGAAGAACGGGCCGAGTTATTCGCCATCCTGATCGATATGTGTGACTTATCGAAGAAGATGGAACGCTCGATGTGTTGCTTATGGAAAGTGACGAGCCCGCCACCTACAAGGCCGCAATCTCTAGTCCTAATTCCACCTTATGGCTTGAAGCCATGAAGTCCGAAATGGATTCTATGCTTGAAAACCAAGTTTGGGACTTGGTAGATTTGCCTAAAGGGGCAAGACCCCTCCAATGCAAATGGATATTCAAGGTCAAAAATGGCATAGAAGAACATGACGATGTCTACAAAGCTAGGCTAGTGGCAAAAGGATTTACCCAAGTCCAAGGTCTCCATTATGATGAGACCTTCGCCCCCGTAGCCATGCTAAGATCCATACGGATTTTGTTAGCGATCGCCGCATTTCATGATTATGAAATTTGGCAAATGGATGTCAAAACCGCTTTTCTAAATGGGCATTTAGAAGAGGAGGTGTACATGATACAACCCGAAGGTTTTGTTGATTCTAAAAATCCTAACAAAGTATGCAAGCTTAAGAGATCCATTTATGGTCTTAAGCAAGCATCAAGAAGTTGGAATCATCGATTCAATGATGTAATAAAAGAAAATGGTTTCACTCGAAATGTTGAGGAACCATGTTTATACATGAAATTTAGTGGGAGCAATGTTGTGTTCCTAATCTTGTATGTCAATGACATACTACTCATTGGAAATGATATTCCAATGTTGTCTTCTGTTAAGAAGTGGTTAGGTAACCACTTCCAAATGAAGGATTTAGGAGAGGCACAACGCATACTAGGTATCCGGATCTATAGAGATAGATCCAAGAGGATATTGGCGCTAAGTCAAGAGTCTTATGTTGATAAGATTCTTCGACGATTCAGCATGGACAAATCCAAAAGGGGTTTGGTACCTATGGTAACCGGAACGATATTGAGCAAGACTCAATGTCCCTCCGAACCCCATGATGTTGAACGCATGAAGTTGATCCCTTACGCTTCCGCTGTTGGATCAATCATGTATGCCATGATATGCACACGTCTCGATGTCTCGTATGCCTTGAGCATGACGAGTAGATATCAAGGAAATCCAGGTGAGAGTCACTGGATTGTCGTCAAGAACATCCTTAAGTACTTGAGAAGAACTAAGGATTCTATCCTAGTGTTTGGAGGAGACACGAGTTGTGTGTTCTGGATACACGGACTCAAGTTTTCAAACAGATAGAGATGACATGAAATCACAAGTTGGTTTTGTTTTCATGCTCAATGGTGGTGCCGTAAGCTGGAGAAGCTTCAAGGAAGTCAGAATCGCGGATTCGACAACGGAGGTGAGTACATAGCAAAGATCGAAGCTGCTAAGGAAGCTATGTGGATCAAGCAATTCACGGAAGGACTAAAAGTAGTACCTACCGCCAATGATCCCATCACTCTCTATTGTGATAATAGTGGGACGATCTTCCAAGCTAAGGAGCCGAAGTCTAGTAATAGATCTAGACATGTACTTAGAAAATATCATGTAATAAGAGATTTCATTGAAAGAAAGGAAATTGCGATTTGTAAGGTTGGGACGGATGACAACATAGCCGATCCGCTCACCAAGCCTTTATCGCAGCTAAGCATGATGGGCATGTTACGTCCATGGGACTTAAACGTGTACCAAATTTTGTTAGATTTTGAAATGAAATAAAAGTGTTGTTTTTGTTCATGTTCATAATCACATTTGTCTTTTATCTTTAATTTATACTTTGTTACATCCATACGGGTTGTAGAGACAATTGAACCCCGTCAAAGTGAACACGGATTAACATAGTACTTGCCCATAGTCACTTGTATGAGGTGACGTCTCGAAGTGACTAGAGTGTGAGGCGATTGATGGCAAGTTCAAGTGCCATAGAGTCATGTGAGATGACTAGTCGATCACATAGGCAAACTGTTGGGAACATTTTGTCGGGCCTTATGACCGCTTATAGAGTTCTGGCAAATTTATATAGCCTGGTCGTGGCGAGAGCTACTATAGTATTCAAATGAGTCGATTCTTTTGACTAAAGACTATTCTCCTAAGATGGCACGATTTGATTAACTTTGATTTGTGTTACTACGACCTTCGTAAATGGGGTCAAATGGGCATATTTTGGGTTATGATGGTTTTGGCTAGTCGAAGGGAATGAGTGCGATAGGAATTGTCCACCCCTAGTCGGGGTTATAACAATATCTCGGGGCCACTCGAGGAGTAATGAACTGGAAATGCGTGGCCACGCTCGGAAGGTATCCAGAGTGGATAAATCCGGTCAATCAGTTATTCTCCAGATCGAGGAAACCACTCTCGATATGAACACTTGCAAGTACGACCTGAAAGACACCTTGCATTGAGTGGGAGATAGTAATAGGACAAGAGAATTGGTGACGCACACTTGTCGAGGACAAGTGGGAGATTGTTGGGAAATGTGTCCTCAACAATAGTGCGATCACATGATTTAAATATCATTATTAAATCTCATTTTGAAGAATACAATTGGGAAGTAATTTTGTTCTCAATCATTGGTCAACATATATCGGTAATGATTGGTGACTAGAGTTTGACATTCCGTCGTGTGACGGTGGTGATCGATTGACCCCTAGGTCATACCTAAAGGGCAATACACTTAATTGATTATTTAATTAATCGTATAACGTTACGAGTTGATTAAATTACTTGAAAATTGACGGACGATTTTGGAAGTAAAATTTACGTATCATATTGAAATGTGATTAAATGAGATACGGTCTCAGTAATTGAATTGTATCATTACTCGGATGAAATTATTGTTTAAGGAAACAATCGGAATTGAATGAATTTTTTTGTAAATGCGATTTATAAATTGGTAAAAATATTTCGGCACAAGTAATTATGGAATTACTAAATCGATTTTTGTATGTGACGTATTTTTATTAATACGTTGATTTTTAATATGTTAAAAATACATTACAAATTATGTTACATGTGACATGTTACATATTGAGAAATTGACAAAAATAATATGGACACCATATTATGATATGTACCGAAATAATGGGGTATTAGATTAACATTGTGTTGATTAATTTATTAAGTAAACATAATGATTATCTACTAGTCTAGCCATGCAAGCCTATGAACATTGTTAAGAGCAACAACTTCATGCATTGGCTCACCCCAAAAGCCCCCCTACCACCCGGTTTTTGAGAAGAGGAAACCATGATGGTTTTCTCATATTTTTACCTAATAATATACAAAATGTTTTGTATAATATTCATTCACTTGTTCATCCAAAATTTAGAGTTTTAGAGAGACAAAATCCTCTCTTCTTCTTCCTCCCATAAAACCGAAAATATTAAGAGTACATAATATTTTTGGGTCTATTTTCTACTAAGATTAATATTATACTAGTACTTATAATATTAATTAGATTAAGTGTTAAGCCTTGGGTATAAAGCTTGGGGAGAGATCTTATACTTAGATCTTGTTCATCCATAAGGGAAAGCTCAAGATCAAAAGAGAAAGGTGATCTCTTTTGTGCCCTTAAATCCGAAATCTACAATGTAAGGACATTATTTCTCTTCTATTATATTTTTGTTTGCATGCATAAAATCCGTTTTAATTTTATGACAAATTAATTTAGACATATTTGAGTATGTTAAAATGTATATGAATCTACATTTCCTTCAAAGTGGGTTAATCATGTTTATATGAAGGGTTGTGATTGGACTAGCTATGAGCCACCTGTTGACTGTAGTTGGTCCTGGCGCAAGATTGATCAACTCCTCAAAATTTTTGCTCCTGCTTACTCTTCTGGAAAATGGCTTGGTGAGGACATACTTTATAAGGTGATGGATGGATATAATTGGATCAAGTTTGTCCAGCCTAAAATCAGTTGGAACCGTGCTTTCTGGAACTCTCTTAACATTCCTAAGACATCATTCATTTATTGGGCAGCAATGAAAGGCGGACTTATGACTAAGGATAGATTGATCAGAATGGGAAGTAGTGCAGATCCTGCTTGTTATCTCTGTGGCAGCAGTTCAGAGACTCATCAACATCTATTTTTTCACTGCTATTTCAGTGGCCGTTGCATTAGTATACTTCAGCATTATCTGCACAAGGCTTTTCCTGCTACTGATTTGCCCAGCTGGTTTACTAGACATCATGGTGGGACTAAATTGCAGAAAAGAGTTATTTGTGCTGCTCATGTAGCAGTCCTTTATGCTATTTGGAGAGCTAGGAACAAGGCAAGAGTGGATCAGATGGTGATAAATCCCGGGACTCTGGTCATACAGGTTATCAAAGACGTGATTGCAAGATTCAGGGTGAAGAATTCAGGGGTTGTTTCAAATAGAGAAGGGGCTTGGCTGGCTTGTATTTCTCCTTAATACTCTTGTTTTCTCAGTTTGTTGTAGTTGAGATGGTTATTTTCATAGGTTGCACAGTTTTGTAATCGTGTTGAACACTATTCTTTGATTTATATATACTAACCTTTCACCAAAACATCTCATGTTTCCTTCCTTACCACATCTTGTGCAAGAAGACCAATTCGAATTGCATGGTGACACGCCATCACATAGAGATCATACTATAGAAAAGCCTTTGATGAGGGTTGAAGATTTGTCACTTTCGAAAAGTAACGCAATATTATTGCAAAATTATCTCCTTATAACCACTGAGCCTCAATAAAGAACGTCTTCTTGCATTGTACTCAGTTTGCGGGTCTTGGAATTCCGTAAGTTCAAAATTTCTCCCACTCTGTCTTTCAGAGAATGAAAATCTTTCTAGAAAGACAGTATTACGAGCCACAAACTCTTTGTTCTCATTTTGAAGGAGTAAATACCAAGTGGTTCAATTTTGGATAACTCTCACAAATACATAAATTGGTTCTGAACATAAACATTTATGGTCCCAAATTTATAAAAATGACAAGTTAGGGACCCTCCCTATCCATATCTCATATGGAGTCATTTAGGCTATTATAGTCGGGTTTTAAACTTTTAGTGAGAAAATAGCTTACAAAATTGCGAAGAACCTCAAACTATATCTCATAAAGTTCGGTTTATCTTCTTAACTACACCATACTCTACGGTGTCCCTAGGAGAAGGTATATGTGAACTGGTTCACAATCTTCTTAGTGATCATCAAGGTCATCACTTGATATTACCCATTTGACCTTCAAAGTCATTACTTTGAAATTTCCGATTAACATTTTGATCTTGTCGTGCTTTTGGTTTACTACTTCATTTTGAAAATATTCCACGTTTCAAAAAATCACTTTTATGTCTTATTAAATAGATACGAAGTTTTCATATTTACTTAACATTACGGTAAAAGTAACGAAGTATATATAACCTACTATTGGCCTTACACATCCGTATGTAAATGGTCAATTACCTCACTATTTGTGTTTCTTTTCTGCAAAAGAAAACATAATTTATGCACACACACCATAAGATTCTCAATCAAATGGTTGTTCGATGTGCTTATCGTTTACTCGTTTAAACGAATTTACTTGAGGGTTGATCGATCGGGTTCACCGGATTAGAGACTTTAAAATATACAAGATAGTATAATATTTAGTTTTCGTGAAGAATGTAAAATACCTCTAACTTGAGTGGTCTAAACCAGCCACCAAGTTATCATAGGATTAGGTACAACCTTTTGTTTTAAATCACATGAGTGATGCCTTCTATGTATAAACATAGATGATTACATTCTTTTAAAACCAAATTTAGGTACATTTGTCCCTATTGAAATGGTTGCTACTCTAGCATCATTTCGATACAAAAATGTCCTATGCTAGACGTCTTATGTTTTATCAATTCATATAAACTTCTTTACAAATAAATGACCCATATTTGGTATCTCATACCAAGATAGTGGAACTAGCCTATCCTTTGAGTAGATGTCTCTTTCACCTTTGTCCTATCACATACATCTAGGGTTGCTTCTTCTTAACTCCCACTCACTTTTACATTCCTTTTTGCTTCAACAAGCAAAAAATGAATCTCATGAAGACCTCTCTTCATGTCATTCGATATTTTATACACTTAGTAAGAGTGAATTACTATAAAGTGAGTGCAACATGTGGCAAAATCTCAACTTCTTGCGAAATTGGACTACCTAACCATTCAATTGTCATCATATGCCTAAACTCTTTAGCGCATAAACAATCGATTTGGCCTTTCTCGAAGTGAGTCATTTGACGGTATCATATTGGAGTATTCTATATGTTTTTGAAAACAATTTTCGCAAACTTTTGAATTACTCTTGAGTATGTAAAACTAATATGTCATCATCATGACGGAGGTGTCACTTCCGAAATCAAGACTCTCTTGATAAAATGTGACTCCCTTTTAAACTCATAATAAGAGTTTGCTAATTAAACCCCTTTTTTAATATGTATGGACGTTAAGTTGTAAAATAGTCGCAAAAAATTGTTCTAAGTTTATGTATGTGTATTGGTGAATAATATTTCCATTCATTTCTATCAAATTCCTTCAAAGAAACCGCTTTCTATGAAAGAACGAAACAAGTATAATAATAAATAGAGAATGAAAGGAGGATGAAATGCATGATGTCATAGTAAATACATTAATGAAAATGAACGAAAAATAGGAAAAATTAACATTCAATGTTACAAAAACTTGATAAATATTTTTAACAAGTCCATTTATATAATGACCTCTCAGTAAATTATATAAATGATTCCAAGATCGATCTTTAGACAAAAATAGGCATCGCTTGGGCAAAACATCCCATAATTGTGTAAATTCGGTAAGTCAACGCTTGACTAATTCTACCTTTAGAACTCTTGGTCGACGGATTTCAACAAACCCATCTACTAGCCCCGGAATACAAGACCGTCTTATACGCCGTTGAGTCCAACCAATTTGGCGCGTGATAACCTTTTATCACCCTACTTACCCGAGGTAAAAAGAGAACACCCCGCTTGTGCGAGCGTGGCTCTAATGAACAAGGGATTCATAGGTGTTACTAATTGGTAAGGCTAATCTCAATTTTAGTTATGTGAGAGATCTTGTCAATTTAGTCATAAATTCCCTATAAGTGAACTAAGTCGGTGAATGTAAATGACGTGAATTGACAACCGCGAAAATAAAATGCATGTGAATGACGATTTTGGCATGCGCGGAAAAATAAAAGCAAGCAAGCACATGAATAATCCTAGTATGGCCACCTAGGTAAAAATAACTAGACTATTAAATATCGGAAACCAACTCCTTGGTCCCTTGCCTCTTCATAGGAACATCTTCCAAAAGTGGCTCCTTCTTGTGGGATTTGGAACACCTTTCCAAAAATAGACTCCGTCTCGATGTAAATCCGTCTTTTGGAAACGCCGGTGAAATAACTATTACAATCAAATTAGATAGTTATTCCTATTATACATTAATTAATTAAATAACTAAAAACTATTAATTAATTACAAACCGATGATACGGGATTGTATTTAAATTACAAACAAACCGTTATTCCTTTACATTTCGGGTAATAACGATTAAAATAAACTAGGCCATACTAGGTACAACAAAATAAATACTTTAAATAAATGACAATTATTCATTCAACATAAATAAATATGCTTAAAATGCTGTAAAATGATGCCAAAATCGCCCTATCTTACAATCGTTGGTATCTTGCTCGGTTTGTGGATTTAATCGATTTTTAACTTGTTAAAAATCAATAATTAACACTTAAATCTCATTTAAGTCTAAACTAATTGTCCAAACTGTTTTGAACCTCAAAAATTAGTTCTCACTAATTTGATGATGAATAATTAGTTTGATTTGGTGTTATTTGCTAATTTAATCGGTAAAATCATAACTTTTAAGTAATAAATCCAAAATTATTGAAAATATCACCAAAAATTAAAACTAAAAATTTTAGTATTCTGGAACACTCCCAAAAACACCAAAATATCAGAAAAAATGCCCAAAAATTTCGGATAAAATTTATGAAGAAAAATATCGGTATTTATCTGTTTTTAACCACTAAAACCAATAAACATCAAAACAAGGTGAAAATACATTTTAAATTTCACTTTTAACTTTTAAAACATATTATTGAATGTTAATAAAATTATCAAGGGCAGGAACATTCGTTTCAAATATATGATTAAAATAATTCACTTTTATCAACTTTTATCTCATAAAATCAATAAACATGCAAAAATTCAAACCAACCTTCGAAATTTTACATACAATCTATAGAAAATATGCATGAAACACTATAAAAATTTCATAACCCGAATCAAATTTTAACTATTTTTAGTTAACTCTTAATCAAAATACGGCATTTTGACTCGATTTTCTACCAAAAATCATTAAAAATAGCAAAATAACTTCACAAGTCACCAAATTTTACCACAAACCTTTTGAGATCAGTAGGTATGCATGTTCAAAAATTTTCGTGCTAAAACCTCTTCTAACACAATTTTTGATTTTTTCAAATTATCTCATAATTTGTTTAATACGCTAAAAATCAACATGCAAATTACAAGCCTAAGCTCTGATACCACTTGAAAGATCATAGATCCTAATTAGACGCTCTAATTAAATGTCAAATTATCTCATAATTTATGTTTATGTGATCTATGTAACATGCAAGCAATATTAAAGCATATTAATATAAAAGATGAGGAAAATAATTTTCCTTACATTGAGAAATGGTAGTATTTGGGCACAACCAAGATCACCATCTTGGTTGTTCTTGAGCTTAAAATAAATGGCAAGATCTTCCATCTTCAAGTGTCCAAGTTAGAACACCTCCTCTCTTAAGCACCCAAGAACTTACCCCAAAATCTTACTAATATTAACTAGATATTATGTAAGATCACCCTTGAAAAATCATACTAATGCTTAGTAAAAATATTAGATTTATAATGCTAACTCTTAGGATGTGATTTCTAATTTTTGAGGATTTTAGAGAGAGGAACACACTTTCATTTTCACATGCAAAAGGATAATAAAAAAATGAACAAATGCATGTGTGTGTGTAAGGAGGGAGTATGGACGGTTGGAGAGGGAATTGGTGGAGTGTTTTTGTTTCTTATTTTATTCTACCAAATGCTTATGTGAATTGGTTAGAATAAAAGTAAATATGAGAAAGCCAAATGTGTAAGAGAAATGATGGTGTTTAAAGCAACACACACACACACACACACACACACACACACACACACACACACACACACACACACACACACACACACACACACACACACACACACACACACACACACACACACACACACACACACACACACACACACACACACACACACACACAGTGACCTATTTACGGGTCCATTTTGGTTCTTACATTTGTCGCACAAATACGTGTAGATTTTATTTAATCATCATTTTATGTTTAAATGCTTCTCGATTAATATCGTCTAAAACACTCCGTAAATATACATGTACAGCTACATATATATTTTACGTCCCAATACTAATCACATTAGTCAATTAGTACTAATTTAACAATTAACTACTTAATCATTAATTCCCGTCTCAAATAATTTATTATTTAATTATCGCATAATTAAATAATAATTTCCGCGCCTCGAGTTCACAACTCGATATCTCTATAAATTAATTAATCGACTAACTCTTAGTCAATTTATCAAGGGACTAATTAAACTGTATCTCATACAATTAATTAGTTTTCGTGTTGGGGCTCGTTTCTTTAGGTGTGACTGAAAGGGATCAGTTGAACACCGCCGTCTCACGATAGTAACTTCAAACCCTAGTTGGCCAACCGTTACCGATATACATTGATCAGCTGACTAGTATTGCCAAAATTCAAAGAACACCACCATTTTCATCAAATTTCGACCAAAAGTCGCTAATAATTATGACTAATCCAGGTATGCATCTCGTATTTCAATTAGTTTGCATTTGTAGCTTCAAATTAAGTAGAAATTAGGGTTTATAAATCCAAGTATTTCGAAAATTTGGTGTAAATGCACCAAATGAATTTGTCTTGAGAAATTGTAACACCCCTTCATACCAAGTTACCTTACCAAGGACTACCCTAGCATGAGAAGCTGCTACCATCTCGGTTGCTCGAGGTTAGTATACCAAAGGCAACAATCCAAAACAACTATATTAAAGTATAAAGAGTTTAACGATTACATTATCTCAGACCAACCCAAAATAAAAGTGTAAGGGCCTCAATACAACTGAAATCAAAGAAAGCTAAACTCGTAACAGCGGAAGCTAGACTCGAAGTGATGACTCCCCATGACTGTCCCATAGCTAAACATCTGCATTACCTGTCATAATATGCTCACCATCCCCGAATGGATCACCGTAGGTTTTACAAAACAACAACACGGGGTCAGTACCGTTCAATCAAGATAAGACAAACAAACAATGTAACCGGCTGATCATCCCCCGTAGTAACCGACTACACACCGAAGTGTGTAGCCCTGCCAGATTACCCATCGCAACAGGTAATCCACTCCGCCAGTGGGTGACTGCATCCCATCCCCACCTAGTCCAGCTCATCAACGAGTGACTAACAATCTCTATTCCTTAATGTGCACATCCCCTCCCGTGGCGGGTTCCACGAAGGGCGAACTAGGGTGTGAAGCCACTCTCGCAAGTGACTCCATCACAGCCACACACACACAGCATCACAGCTGTCACAACACCACAACCGTCACAACACAACCGCACCAACACCGTCACCACAACACCCATCCTCCGATGATCAGCAGATAACAACAATTATGAAACATATGCAATCTCAATCAATTAACAGTACTGAGTAGGAGAAACCCTACCTTTTTGCAATCCTCTTACGCTGCAATCAACCATACAAATGCATAACAAATACCACATCGTCACCTACAATAACAATTACATAATTCTAATTACCATATGCCAAAACCATTTTCCCCCAAATCACAAATTAGGCAAAACCCTAAAAGACAAATTAATGGAACTTATGAAATTAGAAGCTTGCCAACACAATCGACGCAAGGAAAGATGAACTAGACTCACGAACGATCCACGCAAATGAGAGAAAGATTTGGATAGGATTAGAGTTACGTTGTGTAGTTTAGGTTTTGTAAAATAAATAGAAACTGTAAAACGCGTCTTAATATAACTCCAATCCTTTCTAAATCAACCGCGGAAAATATTACCCATCAGACCGGATACTCGGTCGAGTATATAGTATACTCGGCCGAGTACCCACTACTCGGTCGAGTATTCAGCATACTCGGCCGAGTGTTCCTGGGCAGTAGCCAAACAGGCTACACGACACACTCTACTCGACCGAGTAGGCCATACTCGGTCGAGTACCAGCCTATAAAATCCGCAGTATTACAGTATTCCTTCCTTAAAAAGAACTTCGTCCCCGAAGTTCCAACCCAACCTATGAAACCTGGACGCCTAACACTGGGTCTACCAACCACACTTACTTCCACAACATGACTCACAATATCGTCCCAACTACAGCATATACTCTCAATACTAACTCCAAAATATTACCAAATAACCACAATATAATGTTGCCAACTCTGTCTCACTTCTATAACACTCACTAGCAACTCAATACCAAGACAATCCACCGGTAAAGATCAACCATCAAGACGGAATGTTACATTCTACCACCCTTAGAACGAACTTCGTCCTCGAAGTTTACTCACACACATAAACATCCTCATACAATCCGTTAATCACACTCCTAAACATCATACTACTACAAGCACTGCTATTAACTGTAATAAAATCAACCACAACACGAATTCATTCCTTACTCCACACTAACACTCAAACTTCCAATTGTACCATAACATGTACAACCATCAAACCCTCTTTGTCGCATCCTACTCCTCTTAAGATAAATGTTACGTCCTCGTAACTCACTAATACTAGGTTCTTTGCTATACCTCTCATAATCCTCATTACTACCGCATGACAATGATAACCCACTATAACCTCAACACCTACAACCATTCCTATATCCATGACTCTCTTTCTCTAACAGTCTCGTGCCTCCAATTATTCTATACTCCCATAACATATATCATAAAATTCTCAGTATAACCACTACTACATATCTTCTACCTGACCACAAAACGACATACTTCTATATACATACACACTCATATCCACAATATTATCTCACAATCCTCAAGCGTTACACATACTTACATTAGCTTCTCAAGTTCATCTCTTTTATTACCACAAAACTCACCCTTAACTCGACATGATACTAAGTCCCAAAACTCCGTACTCGCTGTCCCAAGAAAAGGTGCTAAACCACCTGTAATTCCAGTTCAATACCACACATGTTCCACAATTCTCTTGCCACAACTATGTCCACCAATGCCTCATCTAAAACAAGATCAAAAGTACTCCATCAACCTCTCACAACTGTGTCCCATTAACAGAATATTACTATGCCATGACAACAACAGCACCATACCCAACTCTCTCTCATGTCATACTCTATTATCACTCCCAAGCTGACACTGGTAAGGAACATCGGGAAACAAAACAACGGTCTATATGCCCCGACCGACACTGACAGAAGATATCAGTAAACAAACAACAATCTTTGACAACACGAAAATACTCGTATCACAACACGAATTACCATGCGAAGTGCACAACAACCACATCGATGACCATCACAACTTTTAGAATCTCATAACACTGACTCAGCACAATTTCCTTCACCAGAAGACTTCATTAAAACTGCTTTACTAGATTAAAAATTCAATCCTATATGGAATAACAGATAATAGCCTTATGAATACCATCCATACTATGACTCTTGAGGCCGGAACCTCACATCATTACTTAAATATATCATACATACACATATAATTATGACATAAGACGCGGAACACACATATAACGACTCGTAACTATCACACCACACCATTACTCGTGAGGTCAGGACCTCACACAAAGCTTTACACACCTCACGGACCCGTAATCGAATCTAACTAGCCAATCCTGATCACGTAAGTTATCACTTGACAATGAATACCTCTCATCCGGAATTAACTCAGGTGCCTTTCATAGCATATCCTCTCATACACACAATTATCAGCCCTCCGACAAATGTAGCCATAACATCAGTGCTCAACTTCCAGCGAGCGCCTCATATATCTACATCTTATACTCCCTCACAACCAAACATACTAATCACCTCCACAAAATCAACCTCATTAGAACGACTAACTTCCCTAAAGTAACATCATCCTCAACCACTAGTGACAAAACTATGACACCAACATCCTTCATGTGACTACTCTCTCACTATCACTTCTTAATATAACAATCCGTTCCCTCTCTTTGTTTATCATCCCAAATAACGACCATCCAATCTATCAACAAAATCTACCTCAACATTATTCCCAATTCTATCCTTTATCATATCGTTACCTAACTCTCCACCAAAATCTCAGATCGTGCAAACACTCTACAAGCTTCTTATTCTCCTAATACCTCGAAACTCACGGCTAACATGTCGTCCTGCTCTCCTATATAACCATTAACTCACACCCTCTAGTGAGGCTATCGTACATCTCCATAATTTCCTACCTTCATGCTCCTTATCTCCGGTCAACGTTCTCTCAACTTACTTCCATCCCTCTTTCCCCATTTTTACTCAATAATACCAATTGATAAATCATCTCCTTTCTCTTTCTACCTAACTCTTTAGTAATCCGATTACCTTCTTGTTACTCCATAACTCAAATTCCAGTAATTCATATCGATATCTTCTCTTTATTTCTTATCACTTATCTTCTCCCATCATACTATTCACTCGCACTTGTTACCATCAAGTCTACACACTAACGGTTACTCTTCAATAAGCCGTATCTCCCTGCCGTATCTCTAGAAAACCAAAACTTCATCTCATACCGTTAATTGCCCAAAGAATTACACACTAGGCTCACCTCGTGATATTCCAAACCCAAATCAACTACTATCTACTCATCGCGGCATAACTTAACCTCACTATACACTATTCATTTCCATCTCTCTATGGCGACTTTTTATCACATATATCCTTACGCACCTCAATCCTAACTGTCTCCCTCCATAAACCCTTACACATCCCAATATGCCACTATTCGTATCCCTCATCTCAATCTTTCATTCTCACGTTTCTTTACACTTACATCACCCTTGCCCATATACACTTACTTTATATTACTCAACACACGATTATGTTACTCATCATATCTCACAAAACATGCTCTTTACCTCAATTAGCCCATCAATCTACTCTTTTCTTGTTCCACTATCGTTCACAACCACATATAACTCATGTCCTTTATATCCAACACCTATCCCTTTATAAGCCGGCATTCTCCCTATCATAACATTTGGTAACTTACGTATCAAGACCGTCACATATATAAAAGAATGCTTTAAGACCCAAAACATACATGTGTACATAGCCCACGACTCACAACCAATGTAAGAACATAGCCACCGATTAAAAATTAAGGTAAAAACATAGCTACCGAGTTAAAATGGCCGCCCACTGAGGTACTCGGTCGAGTACATAGCATACTAGGTTGAGTACAGGATACTCGGTCGAGTAACTATATTACTCGGTCGAGTTTTCGACTCCAGAAGCGAACGCAATTATCACAGAGGATTACTCGGTCGAGTATTGGGAATACTCGACCGAGTAGCCCTTACTCGGTCGAGTATTACTTTACTCGGTCGAGTACCAACACAGTTCTCAACATCGTCCAGTTTTCGTAAAACAGTCATATCTCACTCGTTACTTGGTCGTTTCGGGCGTGTGACCTATCGTTAGAATCTTAAGAAGACAAGACCTCTAATTGGAATTACAGCAATATCATGTCTAGAACTCGACTTATGACAGTTTTAAGACAACCCTTCCGTAATCGATCTTCATACAAATCAAGTTTTCTAAACCCAAACAATTTGAACATGCATAAGGCAACAACAACAACTCAATACTTCAAGAAAGCAGTACATAATTGAACTCTTATCATACTCACATGAAAATTAAACACAACATTCATATATATATAGACGCATGACCTTAATCACATGCTACTACTAACAACCAAACATTAACATCATCATGATCATATACGCATGTACCACTACCCTTTTGAAAGCCACATAATAAACACTTAACATGCCAACATATTCCATACTAAAATTCAAATCAGTAAATCTCGCCACGCTTTTCACATGTTTCCACATACCACTTCTCATACCGCATTATCCAACCATTCAAGTTCCAAGTACCACACACATATATGACTCGACACACAACAGTCCCCCCCCCCCCATGTGACCGGCTTGAGATTGGAAGAGCCTTAATGCGACTTTGGGACGTCTCCCAAGTCTTTGCGGTAGCTCCAAACAACTCTCCCCGGGTTCATTTTATTTAGACTCCCTAAGTTCATTGGGTTCATTAGTTTTAGGTGCCGGAATCGTCGGCTCTGATACCACTTTGTAACACCCCCTTATATTAAGGTACCTTACCAATGACTACCCTAGCATGAGAAGCTGTTACCATCTCGGTTTCTCGAGATTAGTATATCAAAAGCAACAATCCAAAAAAACTATATTAAAGTATAAAGAGTTTAACGATTACATTATCTCAGACCAACCCAAAATAAAAGCGTAAGGGCCTCAATACAACTAAAATCAAAGACAGCTAAACTCGTAACAGCGAAAGCTAGACTCGAAGTGATGACTCTCCATGACTGTCCCATAGCTAAACATATGCATTACCTGTCATAATCTGCTCACCATCCCCGAATGGATCACCGCAGGTTTTACAAAACAACAACACTGGGTCACTACCGTTCAATCAAGATAAGACAAACAAACAATGTAACCTGCTGATCATCCTCCGTAGTAACCGACTACACACCGAGTGTGTAGCCCTGCCAGATTACCCATCGCAAAGGTAATCCACTCCGCCAATGGGTGACCGTAGCCCATCCCCACCTAGTCCGGCTTATCAACGAGCGACTAACAATCCCTGTCCCTTAATGTGCACATCCCCTCCCGTGGCGGGTTCCACGGAGGGCGAACTAGGGTGTGAAGCCACTTCCGCAAGTGACTCCACCACAATCACACACACACAGTATCACATTTGTCACAACACCACAACCATCACAACACAATCACACCAACACCGTCACCACAACACCCATTCTCTGATGATCAGCAGATAACAACAATTATGAAACATATGCAATCTCAATCAATTAACAGTACTGAGTAGGAGAAATCCCACCTTTTCGCAATCCGCTTACGCTGCAATCAACCATACAAATGCATAACAAATACCACATCGTCACCTACAATAACAATTACATAATTCCAATTACCACATGCCAAAACCCTTTTCCCCCAAATCACAAATTAGGCAAAACCCTAAAAGACAAATTAATGGAACTTACGAAATTAGAAGCTTACCGACACAATCGACGCAAGGAAAGATGAACTAGACTCATGAAGGATCCACGCAAATGAGAGAGAGATTTGGAGAGGATTAGAGTTACGTTATGTAGTTTAGGTTTTGTAAAATGAATAGAAACTGTAAAACGCGTCTTAATATAACTCCAATCCTTTCTAAATCAACCGCGAAAAATATTACCCGTCAGACCGGATACACGGTCGAGTATAAAGTATACTCGGCCGAGTACCCACTACTTGGTCGAGTATTCAGCATACTCGGCCGAGTGTTCCTGGGCAGTAGCCAAACATGCTACACGACACACTCTACTCGACCGAGTAGGCCATACTCGGTCGAGTACCAGCCTATAAAATACGTAGTAATATAGAAATTGACATTAGAAATCCGTATTTGATCACATTAGGAGCACAACCATATCTTCATTTTGAATTTTCATTAACCGTAGATGAATTTAGGCTAGAATGAGATGATCTCATGCTAAAACCGCTTCTCATGCTCGTAAATGGCCCGAAACATGTCGGAATTGATGAAAATCGTTTTTTTGGAATCCCTGGATTATGGGTAAACTTTGTACTACTCGGAATTTCAGTTTGCGGACGTGCCTCCGAGACACCTTTTGGCAGAGAGTATGCTTTTTAGGCAAAATGCTGTTGAAATTTCGACTCGTCGTCAATTTAGGCTTGACTTAGGCATGTATGAACATGACCTGAACATATATATTGTCTTTATTGATAATCTTCCTGAAAATGTGCTTGAAAAGGCCAGAAATAACCTGTTTTCGGCTTACTTTTGTCCGTTTTGGAGAGGACATGCAGTCGACCTCTCGGAACAGGATGATCCCATGGAGACGGACTTTGATCCTAGAGTTGCTCTTGTGTTACACGTGGGCGTGCCTGAAGGTGGAGACGTAGAGGAAGTCGAGGTGCCTAGAAGGGCGAATGTTAGGAGAGGAGGGCGTCAGGTTATCCCGGCTCTTGGACGGGCTGCGCAATCGGATGACCATCATCTCATTTGGGCAGCGGAGAGCCACTTGTCATATTGTAAAACGGTAGGCTTTATATGCAACTCAACCACTTGTTTTCATTTTCTATTTTTCATCTTTTATTCTCGCTTTCTTCCGTTTGAAATACTAATAAAAGCTTTGAAAAAATGCAGGAGGCTGGCGATATGAGATCATTTTTAGGGTATACGACGATAATGGATGCCTTTGGAAAATTTTCGGAGGAGGAAAAGGCTGTTATCGCCGGGTGGTTGGCAGAAGGTGTAGAAATTAGGTATCTACAGATGTTTGTATGAACCCTTGTAAAATAAGTAAAAGGGTTTTAATCTTGGTTTAAGAGGTATTAGTTGTTGTATGGTGGGCGATGCGCGCCATACCCGAAGATATATATATATATATATATATATATATATATATATATATATATATATATATATATATATATATATATATATATATATATATATATATATATATATATATATATATATATATATATAAGCGTAGTTTGATTCCTTGAGCGTAGAAATATCACGAGAGTCGCTACAAAAAGCAGGCGCAATTGAGATTATTTTTTTTCTTTGCGAGTTTCGATCGTTTCTAAACGCAATCTTGGGATTATAATCATTATAAAAATTCGACTCGGGTTATACGCTATAGAGCTTTGTCTATGAAAGACATTCATCAAACCCGATTGAGGTTTCTTTTTTTATTGACGTAATTGGAGTAAGAACAAAAGAAAGCCCCAGATTTGTATCATGGCATGTAAAAACTTAAGCTTTGGAATTCAGTACAAACAACTATAGGCGAACATGCAATTGTACCAATTCCAGTCCGAGATAAAAAAAAATAAGTGTGAATTACATAAAAGTTGTAGTTAATATGTTGTACTTAAAATTTATGAGAATGTTGCAAAGCATCAAATTAACCACAAGAGTTCTTAAAAACTATTTAAGTAAAACAAAAGGTTGTGACACCTCATGTTTTAAGTTTATTTTTGTAATATATTTCCGTATATGAGTTTATTGTTGTAACACCTTTTGATAAGTTGATATAGTTGATAATAATAAATGGTTAATTGTGTTGCAATGATAATAAATTGGAATAGTACTCAATTGAATGGATGTTTATAGAGGCTTTAGTAGCATTCCTAAGTGAACTTCGGAACGAAGTTCATTTTAAGAGGGAAGACTATAATACCCCGTAATTTGATAAGTATTTATAAGAATAATTTATGTCATTCGAATAATTAATTAAAAGGAATTTATATTAATAATTGCAAATAAGACAATAATTAATAATAAAATAATGGATGAGTCGGGATTGGATATTGGGCCGTGTATATTGGGTCGTGTACTCGTGTAATAATAATAATAATAATAATAATAATAATAATAATAATAGTAATAGTAATAGTAATAGTAATAGTAATAGTAATAGTAATAGTAATAGTAATAGTAATAGTAATAGTAATAGTAATAGTAATAGTAATAGTAATAGTAATAGTAATAGTAATAGTAATAGTAATAGTAATAGTAATAATAGTAATAGTAATAGTAATAATAATAATAGTAATAATAATAATAATAATAATAATAATAATAATAATAATAATAATAATAATAATAATAATAATAATAATAATAATAATAATAATAATAATAATAATAATAATAATAATAATAATAATAATAATAATAATAATAATAATAACAATAATAATAATAATAATAATAATAATAATAATAATAATAATAATAATAATAATAATAATAATAATAATAATAATAATAATAATAATAACAACAACAAAATAATAATAACAACAATAATAATAACAACAACAACAATAATAATAATAATAATAATAATAATAATAATAATAATAATAATAATAATAATAATAATAATAATAATAATAATAATAATAATAATAATAATAATAATAATAATAATAATAATAATAATAATAATAATAATAATAATAATAATAATAATAAGGATGCGGGGGCTCGAGTGGCCGCTTACATTTTTACTAGACTTAGCTTTGTTATTGCTAAGGGCGTGGGAGCCCAGATTGTCTCTCGGTTCCCAACCAATTTCATGTAAACTTTTATTTTTCATTTAATGAAAGCTGCGCGCATCTATCGTAATAATAATAAAAAAAGAATAATAATAATAATAATAATAATAATAATAATAATAATAATAATAATAATAATAATAATAATAATAATAATAATAATAATAATAATAATAATAATAATAATAATAATAATAATAATAATAATAATAATAATAATAATAATAATAATAATAATAATAATAATAATAATAATAATAATAATTGATGGGGCATATTCTCGCACCACGACCGAGTCAACACATTGAGCAAGGTCAAAGCCAAAAACAAACAAGTCAACGTATTGGATGACCCTAGCCTAACCGACGAAGCTGTCGGCTGTCTGGGTCTCGGTCTCGGTCTCGGCAACTAGCCGCCGAGAGGCATATCCGCGTACTCACATCCGGTCCCCTCGGCATGGAGTCAACCAGGCCTGCCGACCTGCCATGGGTCCCTCGGCCGAGGGTAAGATAGTCTTTCCACCTACTAGCCACTTGGCCACTACGTGACAAAAGGTGAAAGTCTATAAATACTCCACTTCTCTCATTGAGAAAAGGATCCCAAAACTAACCGAAAATCTGGTATAAACTCCCTTATCTCTCTACAATATACTTTGCCAAGTTAACACACAACTTATCTCTTTAAGTTTACTGACTTGAGCGTCGGAGTGAGTACGCTCGGTACCAAGCCGAGCCCTCAGTTTGTTCATCTTTACAGGAGAGAGCGAAAGGAAGAGACAAGCAACGACGTCATTCTACGAGCTTAAGTGGTCATAAATCCTGCTCCGGAATTACACCCGGAAAAATTGGCGCCGTCTGTGGGGATAGATACTAAAAGCTAGTTACCTCCCTTACAAAAAAAAAAAAAAAACAAACCCACTCAGCAAGCTAAGAAGATGTCAAAGCAACAAGAAACTATGAGTGAAGGAACTGCATTCTTCCAGGATGACACGTTCCCTAATTCTGAAATCGGGCAGTCCCCCACCGGCCGAGTCATCGAACCGGCGTACGGGATGCCAAAAGAGCCAGAAACGCCGCTGCCTACCGGCCAAGTCACTGTCATGGGACATGTGGTCGATGCAGCCAAATTGAAGTTGTTCCTGGACCTGATGGGTAGTACGCCGGTCACCCCTGTCACGACGACGGTGACGGCAGCGCACCCATAGGTGACCAGGGCCCATAAAGTGACTCCGAACAACTTGTCCGGAGCGATACAAGGAGCTGGCCATGCTAGGACGCCGGCGGAGCCCATGGTGCCAGTGGCAGACCTAAGTCCTTCCCCCACTCGCGGGAGGATAGCGTCGCCGCGGCAACAACAAGGCCACCCCCGAAGAAACGAAAGAAGTCCGACTCTTCAAAGTCGGACAACAAGAAGCCCTTCCCGCCAGAGGGAGAGAAGTCGGACTAAGGTTGCGAGGAGCCGATCGCCGCGTGTCATTCGACTATGTCCTATGTCCTCGAAGTCTCTGTGCCGACTAAAATGAAGCTGCCGCCCCTATCATACAAAGGGGATATCGACCCAACCGACCATGCCGAGGCTTTCGAGTCGTACAATGTCGGTATGGGAGCAGCCTGATGAGGTGTGGTGCCGAGTCTTCCCCACGACCCTGCATGGGATGGCCCAGAGTTGGTACAAAGGGCTACCTAATGGCTCGGTATACTGTTATGCCGACCTGAGGGACAATTTCATAGCCCAGTATGCTTGCAACAAGAGAAGGGCCATGGAAACATCAGATCTCCTCACTATCCGACAGGGGGAGGACGAGTCCCTCCGGAACTACGTGAAGAGGTTCGACGCTAAGGTTCAGCAGATCCGAGAGCTGAACACCGAACTGGCGGCCTTCGCACTGATGAAAGGCCTCCCGAAAGGCGAGTTCAAAAACGAGCTGATCAAGTGCGAGGACCTCAACCTAGACACCGCCAGAAAGATGGCCGACCGAGCCGTAAAGGTGGAGGACTATCACAAGACCTGGGTAGGCCACAGTGAAGCTGGGCACCCAGAGAGGAAGAGCCGCCGTGACAACATTGATGAAGGTCGCCGTGACATGAATAGGTCACGGCCGGAGAGATTTAATAGGAAACAGAACTCGGCGGGCGCGGGGAGTTCAGGACCATACACCCGTAAGCGCAAAGTAGTCTCACCCCCCTGGTCAAATCACCAGCCGAGGTCTTTAACCTAAGCAAGACTGAAGGGCAGAAGTGGGCAAGGTCCCCCAAGGCGAGGGGGGACGGCGACACAAGCCAGTTTTGCGAGTACCACGGCCAGACCGGCCATAAGACCGACAATCGTCGGCATCGAGAACGCCATCGAAGAGCGATCCAAAGGGGGCCCTCGGCAAGTATGTAGCCGGAGGCCCGAAACAAGCTATGACGGGGCGAATAGAAAATCGTATTCCAGCGGATGGGAGTGATCCAGGTTGTCATCGGGGGGAACGAGAACGGTGGGTCAGCTAATGGGCACAAACGGCGGACTTTGAATGAGCTATACCAAGCCATCAACTTTGTGCCCAAAACAGCGATCCCCGCTTCCACAATCCTCGATATAACCATCGGAAAGAAGGACTACGAAGGAGTCGTCGCCCCGCACAAACGACCGCTCGTAGTCCACCTAGACATAGCCAACCACTTGGTCAAAAGGTGCACGATTGACATAGGCGCCTACACGAACATCATGTTCGGGGAGTGCTTTCTTAATCTCGGTCTGAAGATTGGAGACCGAGCCCTGCGCTAACCCGCTATACTGACTTTTAAAGGGGCCGGCCTGGTACCCCCGAGGTCAATCGGGACTGCCGGTGTGATGTTCGCCATGCGGATGCGGCCAAAAATGTTTTGTCCGAGTTCGTGGTTATTGATGGTTCGTCCGCCTACAATGTTCTCATAGGCCGAGTCACTTTGAGCGAGGCCGATGCGGTGATGTCCATCCGGGCCCTGACATTGATGTATGTCTCGGATAGGGGGGAAGCACAAAGCTCGTCGTCTCAAAGGACGAAAGAGACGAAATAGTCAATGTCCAAGTATCTGCCAGGGGGTGCAACATGCAATCCCTCAAAGTGGCGAAGAAATCAGAGAAAGGGAAGAGCCCCTCCTTACAGCAGGAGGGTGATCCGATGAACACCAACGTCGGCATGGTCGAAGGAGCCGAGACCGAAGAAGTGGAAATTGACCCAAGGCGCACCGTAACTGTCGGTGTCGGCCTGGAGCCAAAATTCAGAGCCGATCTCCTAGACCTGCTGAGGAAGAACAAAGATGTCTTCGCATACTCAGCCGCCGAGATGCCAGGCGTGAGCCGGGAGGTGATCGTTCACAAGCTGAATGTACTCTCCACCGCTCGCCCTGTCAAGCAGAAGATGAGGAACTCCTTGGCCGAGAAGGATGAGGCCATCAAAGCGGAAGTAGACAAACTATTAGCGGCGGGCTTTATCATGCCTTGTACTTACCCTGAGTGGCTAGCCAATGTTGTAATGGTGAGGAAATCGTCAGGGGCGTGGAGGATATGTGTTGATTTTACCAATCTTAATAAAGCGTGCCCTAAAGATTGTTATCCCTTGCCTCGAATAGATAGTTTAATTGACGCAACGGCAGGCTACACCATGCTAAGCCTGCTAGACGCCTTCTCAGGGTATCATCGGTGTTTATGGTGAAGAAGACATGCCTAAGTGCGCATTCATCACCGTAACGGCACATACATGTATAAAATGATGCCGTTCGGTTTGAAGAACATTGGCGCAACTTACACTAGGCTGGTGGACAAAGTGTTTCAAGATAAAAAAGGGCGAAACATCGAGGCTTACGTCGACGATGCTATTGTAAAAAGCAAGTCTGACAGCGAGCACTTGGCCGATTTGAGCGAGACATTTTGTTCACTAAGGAAATATAAGATGAAGCTTAACCCAATGAAATGCAACTTCGGTGTCCGGGCCGGCAAGTTCCTCGGCGTGCTTGTCAGCGCCAGGGGAATTGATGCCAATCCAGAGAAAGTCCAAGCAATACTAGACCTGCCGGAGCCGAGAAATCGAAAAGAGGTTATGATGCTGACCGGAAGGATGGCGGCCCTCGCCCGCTTCATCTCTCGGTCGGCCGACAAGAGCACTCCTTTCTTTAAAGTCTTTGAAAGGGAATAAAGACTTTAGTCGGGGGAGGAACAGAGCACGGCTTTCAAGCGGTGAAAGCCCACCTTCTAACACTTCCGACCCGTCTGTGCCGATTATGGGGGGAGACGCTATATCTATACTTAGCAGTTTTCTCGGCCACGGTCAATGCCGTAATCGTCAGGGAAGAAAATAAGCAGCAACACCCAATTTACTTCATCAACCATACACTGCTGGCCGCTGAAAGAAACTACCCACTAATCGAAAAGGCAGCCCTCGCCGTCGTCGTTGCCACAAGGAAACTGAAACCCTACTTCGACGCACATCCCGTGACGGTCTTAACCGACCAGCCATTGGAGAAAGCGTTAGAAAAATTCGAAAAACCCGGCAGACTTATCAAATGGGCGGTGGAGCTCTCCGGCTTTGGCATTCAGTACAAGCCGAGGCCTTCGATAAAGGGGCAAGCGCTTGCAGACTTCTTGGCTGAGTGCACATATCAAGAAGAATCACATCCTGGTGTGTGGGAAGTATATACCGACGGGTCCTCCACGGCGAACAGCTCAGGAGCCGGCATCCTTATCACCAGCCCTAACGGAGACGAGTTTGAGTACGCCTTGAAGTTTACCTTCTCGTCCTCAAATAACGAATCCGAATATGAGGCGGTGATAACTGGAGTCGAGTTAGCTAGAGCTGCCGGGGCGGAACACATTGTGTTAAAAACAGACTCGCTCTTAGTAACTAATCAAATCCGAGGAGAGTATGAGGCTCGAGACGAGGGGATGGTAAGGTACCTAGAAAGGGTAAAAGCTGACACCGCAAAACTGAAATCTTTCCAAATACAGTGCATCCCCAGGTCTGAGAACAACCGAGCCGACGCTCTCTCAAAACTTGCCAGTTCAAGCATCAAGAATGTCAGTCGAACCGTGCTGGTGGATATCAGAAATGCTAAAAGCATCACTGAGACCGTCGGCATGGTGGGCGACATCGAAGCCGAGACGACGTGGATGACTCCGATAATGAAATACAAGCTTACAAAAGAGTTACCGGAGGACCGCAGTCTCTCTCAGAAGATAAGAATGATCGCCGCAAGGTACTTGGTGTTCGAAGGAGAATTATACAGAAGGTCCGTGATAAGACCTCTCTTGAAATGTGTCGGCCCAGCCGACGCGGAGCTTATACTGACAGAGATTCACGAAGGCATCTGCGGACATCACATGGGGGCGAGAACGCTAGCCCACAAAGCTCTCCGAGCCGGCTACTTACGGCCTACCATGCTTTGAAAGATTCCGGGGCCAAAACCAAGAAGTGCAAGAATTGTCGGATGCATGCTCCGGTAATACATGCACATTCCCGAGACCTGCAACCGGTACTTAATCCCCTACCATTTGCACAATGGGGGATGGATTTACTAGGACCATTTCCGACGGCCTCCGGAGGAAGGAAGTACCTGATCGTCGCCGTTGACTACTTCACCAAATGGGTCGAGGCTGTCGCGGTACCTGCCAAGACCACGGCGGCCGTTAGAAAGGTGATTTGGGAGAGCATCATAACTCGTTTTGGGTTACCCCAAGTCATGGTATTTGACCACGGCCGAGAGTTTTGGAGTGACATGGTGATGAATTGGCTGGAAGAGCTCGGTATCAAATTCGCATACTCCTCCGTCTCCGCCACCCTCGAGCAACGGGCGGCGGCGGAGCGGCTAATAAAACAATGCGAACGGGTTGAAAAAGAAGGTTGAAGATCTAAAAGGAAGATGGGATGATGAACTACCCGGCGTCCTGTGGTCACTTCGAACCACGGAAAAGGAAGCAACAGGTGCAGTCCATTCCACCTAGTCTATGGGTCCAAGCCGTCCCGCTAATGAAGCGGCGGTGCCGGCATTGTAACGCAAACCTTTGACCCGGTCGAAAATGAGGAAGGCCGAGAGCCTCCCTAGACTGGTCGAAGAAAGTCGAGACACGGCACGACTCAACTTGGCAATATATCAAAACCGAATGAGAAGAGCATACAACCGTAGGGTCCACAAAAGGGACTTAAGAGTAGGAGATCTAGTCTTGAGAAAGTCGGCCGCGACCAACAAAGGAAACATCCATGGTAAAATGACGGCCAACAGGGAAGGACCCTACAAAGTGGTTGAAGAAATGAGGCCGGGGACATACCGGTGACAGACATGAAGGGAGTGCCTCTAATGAGCCTTTGGAACACGACAACCTTAGAAAATACTTCATATAGCGGCGGAGGTGTCCGAGACCGTTGTGGGCACCCCAACGCGTGATTATATCTAATGAAGAGTGATCCAAGTTTTCCATCAAAGTGAAGAGTCCCCTCCGTAGTCGTACCAAGGTAGACGCCACGGCCAAAGCCGGCGATCACCGCAATGGCGATTGATACTCGCGAAAGCGACCAACATGCTTAGTAGACGCGCCGGGGCAAGTTCACTACAAATGCGATTGATACTGCGAAAGCGACCAACATGCTTAAGAACGTATGAGTACAGTTGAGAACGCAAATCTGACTGCCCCGGCCAATCCGGGAGTGGCAGAGGAAGCGATCAATATGTCTATAGATACAAACGCTCTCGAGCCGTAACCTCGATTGCCTCGGCCAAAGCCGGGAGTGACGAGGAAACGACCGATACGCTAACATGTTCACAACAGCAGTTGGGAAGCGCAAATCTGACCGCCTCGGCTAAGACCGGGAGTAGAGGAGGAAGCGACCGACATGCCAACATGTTTAAAAACGTTTAAGTACAGTTGAGATACGCAATCTAACTGCCTCGGCCAAGCCGAAGGTAAAACAAAAAGCGCTCAATATGTTAAAAACGTAAGAAGACAACTCAATGGAGATTGAGAGCAAAGCCTCGGCCAAGCCGAAGGAAAATAGACAAACTTTATTAAAAATGTTTACAGGTGGGGCAAAACAAAGTCGACGGCCGTCCCCATAAGGATAGCCTAAACACAACCTACAAAAGTTTAACAAAAAAGAAGAACAACAAAAGGTTACAAACATAAGACTTGAAGCGCCAAAAGGATGGCAGGGAGGAAAGGCTCAATAGTTGGCCCCCGAACAGCTGAAGCTATCGTTAGAAGGGTCGGGTGAATTTGGTGACGACCGCCCGTCTCCCTATGCTTGTTCTTTGCTCGCCACCGGCAACGATGAGCAAAGCATCACCAACGGTGGGCGGCCCAGAGGAGAGCTTGGCAGCTTCACTTGCCTTTGCCCTCTCAGCCTCCTCTCCAGCCTCCTTCACCTTAGCATCCCGGGCCGCCTTCTCCGCAGCCTCCTGAGCGGCCTTCGCCGCCTTCGCCTCATCCGCGGCCTTGGCCTCCGCAGCAGCCGCCTTCTCATCAAGAAGCCGGTCAAAATCTTGCCACGGGAAGGAGCCTTCAGGAAGGAGCTCTTTAATTGCATCCCTGGTAGCATCTTCAGCTTGGTCCCGGTACCGGGCACACATGTCAGGGATTATGACGGTCTTCAGCGTCTCAATATCCTTCTCCCTCTGAGCAAGGATAGCCTTTGTGCCCTTGTGCTCCTTCGCCTCGGCCGAATGCAGGGACTTCCATCTCTCCCTCTGATCAACCATAGCCTGATAACCGCCCTCAAATTTGGTTTTCTCCTCCCGCAGCTTAGCGGCATCAGCCAATGCGGCCTCAACCTTGGCTCTCTCGGCTAGGACCAGCTTCTCGGCTTCCTCCTTAAGCTTTCGCTCAGCAAGGAAGTCCTTCATGGCGGCCTAGAAGTCCTTCTTCGTCTTCTCGGCCTCCTTCTTAGAAGCAGCAAGCTCGAGCCTAAGCCGTTCAAGCGCAGGGGCAGCTTGAGCCATGACCTTTTCTTGCTCCATAATATGAGCGCCGGCTAGTTCAGTCCACTTCACCAGTCTCTTGGACAACCTTATGCCTCCCGCCCAAAGCTGAGCGGGGGAAACCTACTGGGATGAGGAGTCGACGGTGACATTTTGATCACCCGTCTGCACAGGCTGCTTCTCCAATTGTCGTTCAGTGAGAACGACAGCCGGCGACGGCTGATCTACAAAAAACCCAGACAAAGCATCCATGTCAACATTCATTGACATGTCGAGAGCCTCGTCATCGGAACGCCTAAAGAACCCGCTAAATCCGAGCCATGGGTTAGATCCGTACCGAGTTCGGCCTTCTTGGACGAGGAGGGCCGGCCGACCCTTTTCTTTCCCGCCTCGAATAACAGCAGCGGCGGCGGGCGTTGCTTCCTTCCTCTTATTTGAAGTAGGAGAACCCTCCAGAACGGTGACGTCCTCGTCAACATTGACGACCACCTGATCCTTTTGGACTGCGGGGATTGGATATTGAGTGGGAGTTGGCATCGTATCCGCCGTAGACGTTGTTGTTGGTCTCCGACGCGGCATGTTACCGCCAATTTCCGCTTGAGTCGCCGCCACATCCATTGCCTTCATCGCCTGCTCCATAAGCTCGTGCGGGGCCGGTCTGCGATCACGTGGCGCGGCCTTAGGATGCAGCTCAACAACTCTCCCATCCTGGTCGAGTCCCAACTTGTTTAGAATAGAGGCGGGGAGATCACGGCCAAATCGATCTGCAAGAAACAAAGCAAGAGTTAAGTAAAAGAAGTAAACCGGGGCAAATACAGAAGCATAAAAAGGAAGGGTGGGCCTCACACCGACCCCACTCACCCTGGCCGAGGGCCGGTATGAGGCCGACGTGGCAAAGCGGCTCATCTTGAAGGACGATCTGCGTCGGGGGCATCCATCCCTTCGGCGTGCCATCCTTCTCAGCCTCGAACAGGCTCATTGCCCGCTCTTCGTCCTCCTTAAGATGGAACTTCTTGGCGTCCATCTTAAGCTTATTCCGGGAGACATATCTATCATGCTCCCCCTTATTCTCACACCGCAAGTTGACGCGGCTCTGAAAGGACCGGGGCAGTGGATAGTCCTCCGGCACCTCAACATATACCCATCGCCCCTTCCAGTCCTTGCAAGATGTCAGCTTGGAAACGGTGACGTAACCCGGCTCGGTCTGTATGATGTACCACCCCGAGCCGCTTAGGGTAGTCTGCCGAAGATGGTGGAGCCGGCGGAAGAGGTTCACCGTTGGGGCCTCCCCTTTGAAAAGGCATAACCATACAAAGCCAATAATAGTCCTAATGGCCAACGGATGCAGTTGTGCCACGACGACGTTCATAGCTTTGATTATGGCGGCGACGTGTTCATTAAGAGGAAATCGGAGCCCATATTCCAGATGTCTGATGTACACGCCGATACAGCCTTCGGGAGGGCAACAGACCACCTGATCACCCTCAGGGATAACAATTCTATACCCCCTGCCGAAGGAGTAATGGTCTTCAAAAAGATCAGGCCCGGAACAACTAGCGAACTTGTTCGTCCAAACACGATCAGGATTGATCGAGCAGGCTTCGCCGTGCCACGAATAACGCGGCCTCTCTGAGTCGGATTGGGTCTCTTCATCATCATCATCGAAACCCTCCAAAAATTTCTCCTCAATTTCAGGAGAAGGCGACTTGCGGCCCCCGAACCCTATCGGGGTGACAACCAATGGCTCTTGTTCATCAGGATGAGACGGTTCGCCCCCCGGAGTAGAGGTACTAGGAAGAGCATCAGCAGCAGACATGGTGACAACAAATATTTAAACAAGTAAAAAGTGGGGAAAAATTTGTTTGTTTACCTTGGAAGAAAGTGTTACGCCGAGTAACGCTTTGAAGACTAGAAAAAATTTCTTCGAAAAACTAGAGAGAGGAAATTTTTTTTTAGAAAATAAAGTTTGATGGCCAAAATGAGGGGCTAACTGCTCTATTTATAGAGCAAAGCCCATTCAGTGGACCAATCAGAGCAAAGCCCATGAAGCGTCCACCCATCAGCACCAGGCCACGTGTCGAGCATGCAGCCACGGAATGTCAATCGACACACAGTGACAAATCTTCTTCGACACGCTCCTTGGTATATACTTGCCAACGGCCAGCTGATCAACCAAGCTTGGCAGCACCGGTCGGGGGCAATCAAAAACAAACGGCACTCTCAACCTTGGTCTCGGCCAGCGCCATTTTCTTTTCCACACCGGATGTCCATTACACAACCATGTGGAGGGGGGATATGGTACGGCCTGAACAGAACCAAGCCGAGGCAGAAGATCGACATGCGCAGAATACGCTCAACACTCATCGAAGGTCCATACCACGGCATAGACTACGCTGGGGGCAAATTGATGGGGTATATTCTGCACCCGCTGACCGAGTCAACACATTGAGCAAGGTCAAAGCCAAAAGACAGCAAGTCAACGTATTGGACAGCCTAACCGACGAAGCCTGTCGGCCTGTCACTTGGGTCTCGGTCTCGGTAACTAGCCGGCCGAGAGGCATATCCGCGTACTCACATCCAGTCCCCTCGGCATGGAGTCAACCAGGCCTTTCGGCCTGCCATGGGTCCCTCGGCCGAGGGTAAGATAGTCTTTCCACCTATTAGCCACTTGGCCACTTGGCCACTACGTGACAAAAGGTGAAAGTCTATAAATACTCCACTTCTCTCATTGAGAAAAGGATCCCAAAATTAACCGAAAATCTGGTATAAACTCCCTTATCTCTCTACAATATACTTTGCCAAGTTAACACACAACTTGTCTCTTTAAGTTTACTAACTTGAGCGTCGGAGTGAGTACGCTCGGTACCAAGCCGAGCCCTCAGTTTGTTCATCTTTACAGGAGAGAGCGAAAGGAAGAGACAAGCAACGACGTCATTCTACGAGCTTAAGCGGTCATAAATCCTGCTCCGGAATTACACCCGGAACAATAATAATAATAATAATAATAATAATAATAATAATAATAATAATAATAATAATAATAATAATAATAATAATAATAATAATAATAATAATAATAATAATATAATAATAATAATAATAATAATAATAATAATAATAATAATAATAATAATAATAATAATAATAATAATAATAATAATAATAATAATAATAATAATAATAATAATAATAATAATAATAACAATAATCCTTTGACTCAGACTGGGATGACGGATTTTGTGCCTGGCCGGGTTGTCGTTGATGCTGCTCAGCGTAAGTGTGCTAAGTACGGGGATTTGTGCGCGACAGCGGGTTATGGTTTCCTTCCTTTCTCTTTCTCTTTACTCGGGGAGCTGGGTTCGGATGCTGTTGCCTTGGTCAAGCAGATCCAGAAATTCTCGGTATCTCAGGATGCGGGGGCTCGGGTGGCCGCTTACATTTTTACTAGACTTAGCTTTGCTGTTGCTAAGGGTGTGGGAGCCCAGATTGTCTCTCGGCTCCCCACCAATTTCATGTAAACTTTTATTTTCCTTTTAATGAAAGCTGCGCGCATCCTTATAATAATAATAAAAAAAAATAAAAAAAATAGAATAATAATAATATTTATAATTATTAACTATGTCACATACTCAATTATTAATTAATTATAATTTACTAATTATTAACATACCTAATAAAGCTTATGATCAAAGAGGAGAGAAAATTAGTCAACATGGAAACGCTACATACTTAAATCACAAACAACAATATCATCCTAAACGGTTCTTAAAAATTCCTAATAAAATAAATCTCATAATCACATTACCTCCAAAGATTTCCTCAAAACAACTTACGCCTGTTGGGAAATGTGTCTTCAACAATAGTGCGATCACATGATTTAAATATCATTATTAAATCTCATACCAAGAATACGAAAGGGATGATACATTACATATATAGTCAACTGGTCCACACATATCGGTAATGATTGGTCGGGCTAGAGTTTGACATTCGGCGTCTTGACGGTGGTGATCAGTTGATCCCTTGAGGTCACACCTAAAGGACGATTCCCTTAATTGAAAAGGTTAATTAATTGTATGCCGATACGGATTAATTAATTCCTTAAAAATTGAACAAATTATTATCTTAAGAGAGAAAATGACATCTTATTATAATGTGATTAAATGAGATTTTATTTAGTAATTTAAGAAGTTATATTACTAAAATTAATCGGTGTTTGCGAAACACGCGAGATGAGAATGATAAGTTAGTTATAATTACAAGATATTGTGAATTATACTAACTAGTAATTAAATGACCATTTTATGAGAAAGTAATTTTAAATTACTAGTCAATTTGTTAAATATGATTTATTTAATTTGTAAATGATATTTAATTTGTTAAATATGCATTTTAAATTAAAACATGACATAAGACATGTCACATGTCACATGACATACAATTGTACAATTGAAAAAAATAAAATGGACTCCATATTACAACATAAAAACCGAAATATTGGTGGGCATTGTGAGATGTTTTGTCTTTTTCCATTTGTCTTATTCATTTGTCCAAATTGCATGATAGTGACATGACAATGCAAAAGACTTACACCTATTTGTCTTGTGAAGACAAAAAGAAAAATAATTATGGTCTATAATATCTAAAGGCCACCGGTTTTGTGGGTGGATGATAGAGAATTTTATTTCTTTTAATTCACATATAATTCATTCCATAATACATGCAAAAGGTTCATGCATTTTCTCTCTTCTCTCTCTTTAATCTTCATCAAAAAGATGAGATTTTAATCCAAATTGTTCATGAAAGATTACTAAAATTATTAATGTAATATATGAGTGTTAGTAATCAATTTTAAGGTAAACCACAATATAAATATCTAGTACATATTAGTTTGTGGGTTTGAAGGATAGTCTTGGGTGCAACTAATTTGAGGGCTTCTATTTTGAGGTCATGTATGTTCATCCAATATGGAAAGCTCAAGAACTAACAAGAAGGTGATCTTGTTGGTGCCCATTTGACCGAAATTCATATGGTGAGAAAATGATTTCTTCACTTATTTATTTTAGTTTGCATGCATAAGATCTAGAATGTATTTTATGACTAAATAAATTTGAAACATATAAGAATATGTTGTATAATGAGATATAGATTTCTAACAAGCGGTATCAAGAGCACAAGGTTGTTTGCATGCAAATCGGTTATTGTTTTTCCGAGTTATATGATTAACAAACAAAACTTGTAAATTTGTGATATTATGATATATCACGAAAATAATTTATGCATGTTAAAGTTTCTGATCCTAAAATGTATTTAGGATATTTTGGTTAATTTATGGATTTTATTATTCATTTTATGTAATATTGGCATTAAAATGTGATTTTTATGATAAAAATGTCATTTTTGGACGAAAATTAGCTAAACTTTGAATTTTCTAGTGGTTTTTGTATATGTTTTCACATATATTATTTTTAGATGATCTGGAAATTTTCATAATTTTATGAGTTCTTATGCTCGAAAAATGGATTTTTAATGATAAAAATCGGATTTAGATGAAAAATAGGTTAATATGAGAAATATTTCGAATCTGGTCATTTAAATTTAGTATGTTGTCACATGAAATTTTATAAGATGTGTGTAAAATAATAGGCTATAATGAAGTCTTCATGCATGATTTATGGATTTTTGATGAAAAATAGCATAAATAGTGACTTAATTAGTGAAAAATTGCTAAAACATACTTCATGACTAAGGAAAAACGTCACATGTTGCATTTTATTATATTTTTCAGATATAAAATTGAAAAGTTGATGAATATAATTTTTCTCAAGTTTTTATGATTTTTATTGATAAATCCGATAAACCGCAACATTGTTTTTCCCGATAACTTTCGAAATTTTTAACCTAAGTTTTTGAACATTATGAGTGTTATGGTATTTTTCCAGAATGTTCATGAGTTTAAATTTCAAATTTTGAATTTATTTGAAATTTTTGTGATTTATTTGAAGTTTATAGCATTTTATTGTAATTTTGAGTCCTTTTATGAACAATATTAAGAAATATGAGTTAATTATGGTCAAATAGTTAGTGGAGACTAATTTTGAGTCCTAATAAGTTAGGGTAATTAACTTGTGCATAAATATGAATTTTTGTAATTTTTGTGATTATAAAACGTTGAATCACGCAAATCCGTAAAAACCGTATAATATACGATATTGGCTCCTTAAAGGCGATTTAGCATAAAATTGGGTATGTTCATACATATTATAATGCTGCATTTTATTTATGATTGTCATAATTTTATTTTATGTAATTTTTTGAATTATGTAATTTTTTACTTAGTATGGCCTTAGTTTTTAATTGATATTACCCGAAATGTTGGGAATATCGATTCGGTTGTAATTTATTGTGATCTCGTATCACCGTTTTGTAGTTTAATAGATTTATTTTATTTTAATTACAAATGTATAATAGGAAATTATGTAATTTGTTATGTAATTTATTTATTTCGGAGTTTCTTGAAGACGGTGTCACTCAAGATGGAAATACATAAAGATGGTGTTACCTCGAGATGCGTGCCTCAACCGAAGTTCAAGGGACCAATGGAGTTAGTTTCCGAATATGTAATAGTTAATTAGATTTTCTATTTTAGGAAGGCCATACTAGGATTTTTATGCTTTGTATTTTATTTATATGTTGCATGCATCGCTAAATCGCCATAACTAAAACATGCATCACCTTTTAATCGAGTATATCGACCGTGTCAATTATAATTATCGTAGTTCACCGCTTTAGTTCACTTAAAATGTGATAGATAATAAATTGACATGACCTCTCGCTAAAATAAACAATTGAGACTTAGCCTTACCAAAAATTACAAACCCATGAAGTACCAATTTCGCAAGGGAGTTGAGCCGGCTTTACCGTAAGACAAACCTTGTTACGTTGGTGAAGTGGGGTGATAAATGTCTATCCACCGAATTTATGTTAATGAAGGGTATTTAGGCACACCGTGACCTAAGTTGATATGGGTTTGGATCACGGACACATTTATTCGAAATTTGGGTTGAACTCAACGAAAGTATTCACGACGTATTTCCGGATGTGTTTCGGGCTAGAGATAAAATATTAATGTAATTTTATCGACCAAGAGTTCTAAAAGTAGAATCGATTAAAGAGTTAATCCACCGAGTTATATTAATAAAGGGTATTTCGGCACACCGTGCCCCAAGTTAATATGAATTTGGATCTTGGAATCATTTATCATAGTTGGGTAGAGGTCACTATGTAAATGCTTTACTTGTTGTTTACAAGTATTAATAAAACGATAAATGTTAAGTTTTCCACTATTTCGTTGTTATATTGTTCTATTTATTTACCACAATTCATATACGATATCATTTCGATTCAAAACTCATTAAAACATCGTAACTAAAGACAAAATTTGAATTTTCTTCTAAAGACCTCGAATTAACCATTGCTAAGGATCTCTTGCAAAGAGTATAGATTAAAGTTATTCATTATCAAACAGGTTTTTGATTCTAGACTAACACATCTACTTACAATGGATTGTTTTTCATGTACTTAAATGAATTAAGTACCTTGAAGCGATAAATTGTTTTGGTAATTAGTTTTGTCAAGAATTCGTAATTGACCAAAATAACGCAACCAATTCAATGAAAGTTTTAAGACTAAAACGAACAAATGAAGAGTGATCTTCATGAATTCGATTTTGCTTCTCAAAGCAAAGACTCATTGAAATAAGTGGCAGCATTCTCTTAAACCGTTAAGATGAGGACGAGGTTCAAGAAGTAAAAATTATAATGGAATTGATACAAGGTAATGTTAAAGGTAAAGTTGTTGAGAATGACGATACTAAACCTATCAATCCCGACCGATAAAGTTTCCATTGTCTTAAATGTTGGACACGAGAAAGGAAACTACCCCAAATTATTGAAGAATCAACAAGTTAGTTGTGGGACATCTAATTGGACCTTCTTCTTTAAATGTTTATTTGATTAACATAAAATTTTGCTAGTACTACTTCGTCAATATTAGAAACCGGTGGTGGTTTTCATCATTATGTTTGATACATAGGATGATTAGAATATGACGACTAGTAACAATGAAGTCGAGAGATAGAGTCATTGTGTACTAAATCTAGTTTTCGGGTTTTGGAGTTGTACTTAATTGTGACTATTAAGTACATAAACTCTAAATAAGAATACAAACTTGTTAAGATACAAAAGAGGTTTCACTTTTGTGACCCTATACACCACAATTTGATGTATGGCTAGCCCATTATCAAGGTGATAATATTCTAAACCAAACTAGAATGATATATCATAAAGATGATGCAAGACTCAAATTGGTAACCCAAGATCAAACCTTAGATTCTGGAATGATTAACGCAAAGAGTTATCGAGTACTCTTGAAACCATTAGATCTTATGGTTTATGCGTATCTTGTATTCAAAGCAAGATATCTCGTGCCTTTTGGTTGAAAAGGAGATCGAGGTTGTAAATCATTGATCCAAAATAGGTTGATCATTTTCTTTTACCAACGATTTAGGTTGACACTAATGTGTTCACTTAATAAAGTAAATAGAGAAATCTTTGAAGAAGTTCAAAAGTTCAAAGAAGCACGATTTAGTCGTAATGGGATTATCAAAGTGAAGACTTTGATATAAGCCAAAGGAAATGTGATATAGTATCACAAGTTAATCTCTCTTAGCAGGCATTATGGAATAATGTGTGATTGGATAAGAATTCAAACGCTATTCGATATGGTTTGAACTTCAATCAAGTTACTTTGAGTTACTTGATCCTTTTGGGGATTTTATCATTTTTGTCTAAATTATTTTCCACTAATCATATGAGATATGAAATGGTAATGTACCATGTTTGTAAGTTTTCACAAGAAACAAATGCTCATTTTTCCCTTTTCAATTATCACGAGTACGACGGGCTTGCGGCTCGTGAAGCTGTCTTTCTAAAATACAAGTTTATTTCTAGAAGACAGAGTGGGAGAAATTATTCAAGAGCAACAAAGAATGTTATGTCGCAAGAAACTGGTCTTTCTTAGCTACATGAGACGTTTTGTGTAAGATGTTGTTTCTTTAAAACCTAGGAGGTTAAATTCGTCACTTGTTAAAAATGATGAATTCATGCTACTTTTAAGAAAGTAAAGAGCTTATAACTTACAAAGAAATTGTTTGATCAAGTTACTTCTGGAAAGTAATGAATAAATGACTTACATAAGAGTGTTTAAGTCACAACTCAATACAAGGCTTAGAGCCATGAAAATCCGAAATTAAAGGCTTGATTAAAGACAAAGAGTTTTGCACTAATAAAGAGAGAGATTTCTGTGGCATAGAGTTTTGCGCTGGTTGAAATGCTTAAGTCTATTTGGATCTTCTTAGGGATTGTGTTTCATTATTATGAAATACATAGCGAGTGAATCTAAAACCCACTTCTTCAATAGAAGGAATGTATTCAATACATGTCTTGAGTTTTGTAGATTCTTGCAATCCTAAGATAATGTGAAACTTAAGAGAGGATCTTAAGTAGGACATCAATGAGTTGGAATCAACATTTTGATCATGTGATAAAACTTTTCTCAATAAGTTGAGAAGTTGTGTTTATACATGGAGTTTAGTGGGAGTTACGGAAATTTTAATAGTCTTATATGTGTATGACATTTTGATCATTGCGAATGATTTAAGACTTTGGAGTATTATAATACATCTTGAATATCCGGTTTTATGAAGATAAATCCACATGATATTAGCGTCAATAAGAAGTCTTATGTTGATAAGATTCAAGACTAGTTCAATTAAATTGAACATATTTGATTGATTTCATTTGCTTCCGTTGCCGGATCAATTAAATGAGTAATGATGTATAAAACTTCATATACTTTGAGTATGATGAGTTGTTTTCAAAATCGAATTTAAGTAATCTTTACCAAGTAAGCCATAAAGATTACCCTTTAGTGCTTGCAGAAGCATTAAGGAAGTAAAGCAAAGTGTTTATGATGAAATTTTGTGTAAGGGTGTTGCACAAGTGACAATTGACAATTGAGATTGCGCATGGTTTCCGACAAAACCATAATCAAAACACATTAGGATGGTTAAGATACCATTGTGGCTATGTTAATTAAGAAGTGGATTTTCTAGAATCGTTCTAGGCAATAAAGAACAATGAGAGATATTTATAACGGAAATTGAGTACACTTGCAATCATGAGATGTGCAAGAAGGATGAGTCCCGCACACTGTGAAAATAGTGGGAGCTATTCTTAGGCTAGAGGCCCTATGTCTTGATTGGATCTCGACACGTACTCAGAAAGTTTTGTAATGCAAATGTGTACATTACAAAGGAAAACGAGTATGTAGTAAGGTTGAGTAAGGTACAAGAAGTTGATAAAACCTACTAACCAAAGCCTTCTCATAGGCTAAACATGACGAGTCATGTCATTTCAATTGAATTGAAATGAATGATACGTGCCTAATGTATAGTCTTTTTAGCCTATTTCAGCACGTATTTCTTTGCATTTCTATACTGTTTTTATGGTATTTTGCCCCGAATTGGCTACTTTGGTGTATTTTGTCCTTTTTGTAGGAATGATCGCGAAAGTAGTGGAACCACACTCCTTTTTGTCCTTTTTGCATGCATTTAGAGGAGACGGGATTGTCCCAGAGTAAGATACTGCATTTGGAGGCGTCGTGGCACGCATTACGAGGCACTTAGACGCATACGTGAGCTGAAATGAAGTCAAGTACTCGATCGAGCTCTTTTACAAGTTGATCGAGTGGTTTTCTTGCCCTCTGGTGGTCGATCGAGTGGGTTTCACTCGATCCTTAGCTTGCACAAAGACCCTCTACTCGATCGAGTGCCTTTCTCGGTCGATCAGTAGAAATCGCTGAAGAGTTGCTCGATCGAGTGGTTTTAATCCACTCGATCGAGTGGTTTTTATGGGTTTGGGCTTTAATTAGCCCGCGTGATGTTTTATTTCGCATAAACTTGTTTTGTTTGCTATTTAAGCACGCATTACTAGGTTAATTGGGATTATCTTTCATATTATCAAACTCTCTATTGTAACTTTAGTACGTTGCTTTTGCTTTTCTCTACTGTTACTTTTATTTGTTGCTTCACTCGGATTTCGTGTTCTTTACGCCGGATTCGCTTGGATTGTAATTCCTTTCTCTTTCTTATTAATAATTAATCATTTGTTGCTTTTAATTGTTTGTTGTCTCATTACTTCCTTGCCCTAATTTCCATTATTGCAATTTATTGTTATTTCATTATGTTTTCTGTTGGGAATTTAATTGCTGTTAGTTTAATTAAGAATATGAGTAGCTAAACCCCCTTCATGTTGGGATTAGGGAATCTGCGGTAGAAAGATGACGATTTAGTAGATGAATTAGACGAATTAATTACGAGACTCTGTCACTATAGCAATTTAACTGTAATTTCCGACCTAGTTGAGTGCACGCTTCTATGTCAACCTTTAATCTGGCTAAAATTAATCCTGGATCGAAAGATTGGACTAAATAGCCCTGCTATAAACAGTAGACTACCCTAATGAGGACGAAAGTTAAGTTAGTGGTATTTTAGGATAGAAAGTGGACCGAAAGGACCTTTTAACATCCGTCTCACATTAGTTCGTCCGAGTCATTTATTTGAGTTATTGGACTACCGTAGTGAACCGAAATCCCGACATGTCCCTCTCTTCTTGATAGTTTCAACCGTTTTTATTGTTTTTCTTGCTCTTACTTTTATTTCTCTTCCTTTCAAACTTCGTAGTTTAGAACCAATTTCAAACAAACCCCTAATTGTTACCATAGGATTAGAAATAGACAGCTATAATTACATTACTCCCGTGGATTCGATACTCGACGCCTCTGCTACATTTTAGTTGAGAGCGTTAGGTTTTATCTTTGATAGGGTTGCGATAGCCGTGTCAAATTTTGGCGCCGTTGCCGAGGAGGCAATTGTTCAATTTATTAGTTGCTTTATTTTTAGTCCTTTTCAGTCTAAGGGACACCCGTTCCTTAGACTATTCTTATTTTCTGTTGTAGTTTCTTCTTTTATGCGCAGTCGCAGGGTGGTCCACTACTACCATTCGATCCCGAAATTGAAAGATCCTTGCACGTAAAGAGGAGATTGTTTCAAGATCACAGATTAGAGGAAGAGTCTAGTTCTCATTCCAACTTTTACGAGAACGAACTGTTCGAGGACAATCCACCGTCTTCTCCAGTTTCCAATTCATCGGTTGAATCCGTTATTTTTCCAGACTTTCCCGAAATGGCCGAAGAAGCGACCATTGCCAGTCATTCGAACCCACGGTGAGGATCTTTACAAGGGGTTTGAGCTACCAGGGAAGCCAGGAAATTCGAGCCGAAACCTTCTTACCTTAATATGGATGAGAAGAATCGGTTCGGTGGGGTCGCAAACGAGGATGCGGCGAAGCACATGGAGACTTTTATTGATTATTCTTTGCTCCATACCCCCACCTGCTGGCGTGACGGATCGATAAAATAAACCATGTTTATCTTCTCACTCCGCGATCTTTGCGAGGGAGTGGTATAGGGATTTAGACCGAGCTGCTCACGGTATAACCGACGGAATTCACCGGCTTTAGCGTTCTATAAGAAGTACTTTTCCGCATCGAGGACTATTGCCATTAGAGCTCAGATAACGAGCTTCAAACAAGGGCCTGACGAGAACTTTCACGAAGCATGGGTTCGATTTAAGAAGCTAGTGCGTACCATACCGCACCATGGTTTCGAAAAATGGAGCTTGTGCAATCATTTCTATAATGGTCTCGTATGACGATCGGAGGGCTATTTTGGATCTTCATGCAGCCCAATGGCCGATTTTTTGAAAACTTGGGAGCGACCAAGGGGTGGAAGATCATAGATGATTTGGCCATCCATAAGGCTGAATATGGGAACTCGAGAGGAAATCAAAGAAGAGTTGCTGAATCTTCTTCTGTCGCCGCACTTGAAGCTCTTCTGCAAGGTTTGACAAGTATGAGTTAGGAGGAGCCTCCAAGGGGGGAATGTACCAGGTTAATGCTATGACAGACGGTCCTTTCGTCTCGTAGAAGATGTGGGGGAGAGGGACATATCTCGATCATTGTCCCAACTCCTATGAGTCTTGCGCCGCCTTCCAACACTACGGGCGGAACAACGAGTTACTACGAGCCGAATGTCCACCCCAATTTGAGGTGGAGTAGTCAGAATGTACTCAATCCCATTGCCCCTCCGCATCAGCCGTATATTCCTCCACACAAGAATCAACAGGGCTATCGAAGCCTCCTTCTTTCAACCCCTAACCAAGGTGCATCATCTTCTAGTGGGGTGAGTGAAATGGGTGAGCTTAAGTCCATGATGCAAGCCATATCGAAGCAATTGCAGCTGAATGATCAACAAAATCAACAGAAAGACGCGTCATTTAAGGCACTTGAGACTCAAGTTGCCCAACTTGCTGCAAATCAATCCTCGAGAAAGCCGGGTCATCTACCGACTCAAAATGAAAAGAATCCATATGAGACGGTAAATCTGATAGAATTGAGAAGCGGTCTTTCTTATGAGGGACCAGAAGTGCAAAAATCAGACCCTAGGGAAGCCATTACTGATGGTGAGCGATTATCTTGTCGAGAAAAAGGGCTCACGACAAAGGAACTACTCGATCGATCAAGACCGGTGTTCGATCGAGCAGAATTGAGGATGATAGTGGTCGATTGAGTGATTTTTCCACTCGATCGAGTGAACAGGAGGAACAAATTGGTCGATCGAGTAGAATTCCTACTCGATCGAATGAAGCAGATAATGAGGTTGGTCGATCGAGTGGGAAGTTTGCTCGATCGACTGCTGTTGAAGAAGAAATTGCATGATCGACTGAAGAATTTGATCGATCGAGTGGTATTGATGACGGGAAGCTTATACGAGAGCCTTCTAGTGCTCGTTTAAGCGAGGAATCACCGGAAAGACCTCGTTCGAGAGTTAAGAAGCGCCCAAAGGATACTGAACTTGCTCCGGAAGACACTTTGGAAGAGAGAAACAAGGGACTCGAGATACCAATCACGGTTCCCTTCCCGAGGCGGCTACAGAATACCAAAGTTAATCAACAGTTTGGCAAATTTGTCGAACTTTTGAAGAGCTTGGAAGTCTCTGTGCCATTCACTGAATTGCTGACTAAGGTACCCTCTTATTTAAAATTTATGAAAGAAATTTTAGCACGTAAGAGGACTATTAATGACAGTGAGACCGTAGCTTTGACTGAGGTGGGGTCAGCCCTATTTCAAAATAAGTTACCCCCTAAGCAATCAGACCCGGGTAGTTTTTCGATTCCGTGTCATATCGGTATGCAATTAATTGATAATGCGCTATGCGATTTAGGCGCTAGCGTAAGTGTCTTACCTTTGTCTCTGGCTAAGAGACTTGGTTTGACAAAACTGAGTTGCACCAACATGACTGTCCAGATGACCGACCGTTGTCTATCACGGCCATTAGGTATAGTAGAAGACGTACCTGTTCAGATCGGGAAGTTCTTTATTCCCGTTGATTTTGTCGTCTTAGACATCCACGAAGATGCACACACCCCTATCATCTTAGGGAGACCATTTTTGTCCACTTTGCCGTGCGGTAATAGACGTCGGGGAGACTTTGACCTTTCAGGTAGGGGATGAGGAGCTGATTTTTCATCAGTCCAAGTTCCGGAGAGCTCCCATGCAAGCCCAGCCTTGCAATGCTCTCTCTTCTATTGTTCCTATTATTGACACTCCAAATGAAAGTTTGGAGAATTGTGCCGCTATTGTTGACCCTCCGCCTCAGATTGAGAGCAAAAAGGAGGAAAGTCCGTCTGTTTTCCTTACTGCAGGTACAGATGAAAGCAAGGACGAGACTGTCAAGGGACATGGTGCAACCATTATTAATCAAATTGGAAGAAAGGATACCAAAGACGGTGATAGAGGAGCAAGGACAAGGAAATCCGACGCTTACGTGGATACGAGCTACACTCCTCCTCCCGTTTCAAGTGATAACCCATGCTCATGGAAGATGAAGAGGATAGTCAGTGTTGCTGAGGTGACGTCCTCCAGTCAGAAGCCCACGAAGGGGCTACTGAAATTTGATGGGAATTAAACGGGGAAATGCCCCGTGTAAACACCTTGTAATAGACAATTTTTGAATTTCTTTTAACTTTGTTTTATTGCGTTTTAATTAGGACAATTAGTTTTAGACAATTTTTAGCATAGACGTAAGACTATAGACTATGTTTTTGCGTATTTGGTATTTTGGGAAACTTTTGGATGTGTTTTTATGCAGGTTTGGGGAAGCTTCACGCAATTCAAGGAAGAAAAGACGAAAATTCAAGAGTCTACAAGAGGAAGTCCTCGATCGAATACTTTTTGTACTCGATCGAGTGAAAATATGGTGGATCGAGCTGTTTTTCCAGTCGATCGAGTAAAGCCAAATAAGGGAATGGTCGATCGAGTAACAGTTTACTCGATAGGAAGCTAGGGATCAACAGTGCTCGATCGAGCGGCTTAAAACCACTCGATCGAGGGGAATTGAGCAGGACAAGGGAGTTTTCTAACTTAAACTCCTTAATTCCTTTTCTAATTCATTCTTCCCAAATTTTCGACTAATACCCCCCTTATGTGCGATTGATTCCTTCCCCAAATCCCTAAATTTCTTGCCCAATCACCAACTCCGCCACCTACAATCCCTTCCTTGTTAATTAATCTTCAAAAGCCCCTTGATTCCCCCTCTAATTGTGCTCGTTTTCTCGGTGTTTAAAGGGTTTTAGGGTTTGCGGTTTTAAGCTCGTTAAATCGCCAATTTGCTTGTTTATTTGAAGTTTAATTGCAATTTGTAGGTCGTCTATCATCAAGTAAGTGTTTCATTCACCCTCCTTGCATTTTTATCTTCGATTAATTCGAATTCATGAGGTGTTATTGAACTAGGGCTTCGAAAATCCATGTTCAGTCGAATTTCTCGACCTAATTGTGTTTGTATGCCTTAATTAGCTTGCTTGATGATCGCATCCCGTTTCCTTGCTGTTGTTGCTTGCTTAATTCGAATTTTACGCGAGATTTCCGCGATTAGGGCTCTTAAGTCGACTTTTTCGACTGTCAGACGGTCTTTATGTTGCCTTGCTTTGTTTAACCTCGGTTCTTTCTTACTTACTACTGTTGTTAACTGCATTTTTTCGTCCCCTATCGCCATTACTTGCTTTGTGAATTGCCGGGAAATCTTGTCTTGTGAGTCGGAATTTTCGATCGCTAGGAGTCTTACATGCTTCCATATGCGTCTTCATCTTGTTTTAGCCTCCATTAGCAGTCATTACGTTGTCACATTATCACCACTCATGTGCTGCCATTTCGAATTTGTTGAGGATTGTTGGGAATGCTATGTTGTAGAGTCGATTTTTTCGACTTTTAGGGACTTACATCTTTGTCACATCTTTGGTTAACGCGTTGTTTTAGCCATGGTTAGCGGCCATTCTTTCTTATCATGTCCCTTGCTTTGATTACAGGATGGAGTCTAGTACTTTACCTTCGCGCATTTACCACCTCCAGTCCGTCTTTGAGCGAGTCAGTGGCCCCTGCTATTGCCACTAGCTCCACTTTAATCACCACTGCAGCCCCAGTCTTCCTTGTTTCAGCTGCAGGGACAGTTTACGCTCCAGCCAGCTCAGCTGGGAGCTCACTTCAGGCTACTTCAGCCACCACTTCTGCCACCACTTCTACACCTGTGGCACACTTACCAGCAGCCTCAGCTGCCTTCAGAGCTGCTTTAGTTCCTTACACAGTCCGAGAGCGAGCCGCTTATGCGTTTCCAGAGACGGAGGTCCGGGGTCGTAGACTAGTCAAAGCTACACCCAGCTCCGCCTACTTCTACCTCCACCACAGCTAGCCCTTCCACACCGCTGCGCCCCGCTTTGCTTCTACTTCAGCTGCCGACCCGCCTACTTCAGAGATTCGATTCGTCCGAGGGGACACTTCCCTGGACTCTCACCCGGACTACCCGCAGGTATTATTCGTCAATGCTTTACATCACGATAAATTTTATAACCTGCTGAAGTGTGAACATATGCCTTCCCGATTTTTAGACAAATCGACATTAGAGAAACTTGGCCTTTACGAGTCAGTGTGTGATTTATTACGGGTCACGGGGATGCCTGGCCTCATTACCATGAGGGGCCACACCTTCTTAGAGCCGAGTCTCGAGTTTCTCGCCTCTTTTACCTTCTCCTCGGGGGCATACGCTCATCGACCCCGATCGCTCGTCGTCTCTTTCCGGTTATTTAACCGGACCTTTCGGATGCCCCCGGGCCGAGTTTGGTAGGTTGCTAGACCTTACCTCCTCGGGTGTGACGTCAGACTCGAGGAAGGTTTACAAACAGGTTTGGCGGTGCTTGGCCCAGACCCGCTTTCAGGAGCGAAAGCTCCACCAGGTCTACCATCCCCCCGTCCGTTGTTTTCTCAGACTCATGGGGAGCTCTATTTTCGGCCGAAAGGAGCCGAAAGGAGCCGAATAACATCACGAACCGCGAGCTCTCCATCCTGGGCGGTTACCTGAATGTCGACTGTGAGGGTCCTTTTACCTTCAACATTGCCTACCTCACCGCCCAAGCACCTCCACGACCGGGGGAAGAAGGAGACGGAACCATTACTGCGGTGGCATAGCCACCATTCTTGCCCATCGCCTTTTCTCCCCTTGGCCTCGTGACTTGCAGTACCTCCCGGGAGAGAGGTCACGAGTCTCCGCCTGCCATGCTTGCTCGGCATTGGCTTACCCTGCACTACGGACTTGGAAGATTGACGGCTCCCTTGTCTGTTGACTTACCTTGCGGCAGTCTCCCCGTCCCGAGCCCTTACCTCTCGTGCCAAAGGGCCACCGTTTGCCGCCTTGCCCTTACTTCACCTTCCGCCTCGTCCATCCCCGATGAGCCTGCCGCTAAAAAGCGGCGAGTTGAGACTGGAGAGGGGTCTACACCTGCAGGGAGTACCCAGCCTTCCACGGCTACTCCCGATCCGACCCCTACTCCCACTGTTACTACTACTCCTACTCCTGCCCCACCTCCCACTGACCAGACCCAGACTCAGACTGAGCCGGTCTTTCCGGCTAATTTTAGACCACCTCCTCCCTTTATAGCGCCCACGGTCCAGGACCAAGGGGGCGCAGTTTACGGTCTGTTGATTGAGCTTGCAGAGCGTCAGGCTCGTATGGAGAGGGACTTAGCTTTGACACTACACCCTCTGTACGAGTACCACTTGCGGAGACACAGACCGATCCCCGAGGGTTGGCCACACCCTTCCTTCTTCCGGTTCCCGGTGAGGGGTACCGGTGTCGAGGACGAAGAGGAGAGCGAGGACCCAGAGGTGGCGGTGGAGAGAGCTCGCGCTGAGGAGCGGGAGAGGAGAGAGGAGGCGAGAGACCCGTTGTACCGGGGGGAGGGAGATGGAGATGGAGATGGCGACGACGACGACGACGACGAGTAGCTACTGGTCTACTCACTTCCCCAGTTTTCTGGCTGTTTTGGGGAAGTTCGTGTTTTGTATGTTTTCTTACTCTTTTATTTTGTCTCCTTTATTTATTGCTTTCACTTTATTTATAGGTTGTGTATTCCCGATCCCCCATTTTTCTGCTGGTGTATGCTGGAGGACAACGAGGGCGTTGTCCGTTTTGGTTTGGGGAGATTTGATACGTGCCTAATGTATAGTCTTTTTAGCCTATTTCAGCACGTATTTCTTTGCATTTCTATACTGTTTTTATGGTATTTTGCCCCGAATTGGCTACTTTGGTGTATTTTGTCCTTTTTGTAGGAATGATCGCGAAAGTAGTGGAACCACACTCCTTTTTGTCCTTTTTGCATGCATTTAGAGGAGACGGGATTGTCCCAGAGTAAGATACTGCATTTGGAGGTGTCGTGGCACGCATTACGAGGCACTTAGACGCATACGTGAGCTGAAATGAAGTCAAGTACTCGATCGAGCTCTTTTACAAGTTGATCGAGTGGTTTTCTTGCCCTCTGGTGGTCGATCGAGTGGGTTTCACTCGATCCTTAGCTTTCACAAAGACCCTCTACTCGATCGAGTGTTTTTTCGGTCGATCGAGTAGAAACTCTTGAAGAGTTGCTCGATCGAGTGGTTTTAATCCACTCGATCGAGTGGTTTTTATGGGTTTGGGCTTTAATTAGCCCGCGTGATGTTTTATTTCGCATAAACTTGTTTTGTTTGCTATTTAAGCACGCATTACTAGGTTAATTGGGATTATCTTTCATATTATCAAACTCTCTATTGTAACTTTAGTACGTTGCTTTTGCTTTTCTCTACTGTTACTTTTATTTCGGGGTTGCTTCACTCGGATTTCGTGTTCTTTACACCGGATTCGCTTGGATTGTAATTCCTTTCTCTTTCTTATTAATAATTAATCATTTGTTGCTTTTAATTGTTTGTTGTCTCATTACTTCCTTGCCCTAATTTCCATTATTGCAATTTATTGTTATTTCATTATGTTTTTCTCTTTGGGAATTTAATTGTTGTTAGTTTAATTAAGAATATGAGTAGCTAAACCCCTTCATGTTGGGATTAGGGAATCTGCGGTAGAAAGATGACGATTTAGTAGATGAATTAGACGAATTAATTACGAGAGACTCATCACTATAGCAATTTAACTGTAATTTCCGACCTAGTTAAGTGCACGCTTCTATGTCAACCTTTAATCTGGCTAAAATTAATCTTGGATCGAAAGATTGGACTAAATAGGCCTGCTATAAACAGTAGACTACCCTAATGAGGATGAAAGTTAAGTTAGTGGTATTTTAGGATAGAAAGTGGACCGAAAGGACCTTTTAACATCCGTCTCACATTAGTTCGTCCGAGTCATTTACGGTGAGTTATTGGACTACCGTAGTGAACCGAAATCCCGACATGTCCTTCTCTTCTTGATAGTTTAATCGTTTTTATTGTTTTTTTTGCTCTTACTTTTATTTCTCTTCCTTTCAAACTTCGTAGTTTAGAACCAATTTCAAACAAACCCCCAATTGTTACCATAGGATTAGAAATAGACAGCTATAATTACATTACCTCCTTGTGGATTCGATACTCGACTGCCTCTGCTACATTTTAGTTGAGACCGTTAGGTTTTATCTTTGATAGGGTTGCGATAGCCGTGTTAATGAACAACTACATACAAGATCAAATTAGATTATAGAACATGAAATAGTAATCATGCATTGACTATTCATATGTGATAATCGCATTTGTCGTTCGAGTTTTACTTTAAAACTCTTTTATTATACTTTGTTACATCCAAACGGGTTCTAGAGACAACATTGAACCCCGTTAAAGTGAACCCGGATTAACATGGTATTCGCCCATAGTCACTTGTATGAGGTGACATCTCGAAGTGACTAGAGTATGATGCGATTGATGGCAAGTTCAAGTGCCAAAGAGTCATGTGAGATGACTAGTCGATCACATAGGCAGACTGTTAGGAACACTTTGTCGGGCAGTGACCGCTTATAGAGTTCTGGCAAATTTATATAGCCTGGTCGTGGCGAGAGCTACTATAGTATTCAAATGAGTCGATTCTTTTGACTAAAGACTGTTCGCCTAAGATGGCACAGTTTCAGATTAACTTTGATTTGTGTTACTACGACCTTCGTAAATGGGGTCAAATGGGCATATTTTGGGTTATGATGGCTGTGGCTAGTCAAAGGGAATAAGTGCGATAGGAATTGTCCACCCCCTTGTCAGGGTTAAAATAATATCTCAGGGCCACTCGAGGAGTAATGAACTGGAAATGCGTGGCCACGCTCGGAAGGTATCTATGATAGATAAATCCGGTCAATCAGTTATTCTCCAGATCGAGGAAACCACTCTCGATATGATCACTTGCAAGTACGACCCGAAAGACACCTTGCATTGAGTGGGAGATAGTAATAGGACAAGAGAATTGTTGACGCACACTTGTCGAGGACAAGTGGGAGATTGTTGGGAAATGTGTCCTCAACAATAGTGCGATCACATGATTTAAATATCATTATTAAATCTCATATCAAGAATACGAAAGGGATGATACATTACATATATAGTCAACTGGTCCACACATATCAGTAATGATTGGTTGGCTAGAGTTTGACATTATTGTCGTGCGACGGTGGTGATCAGTTGATCCCTTGAGGTCACACCTAAAGGACGATTCCCTTAATTGAAAAGGTTAATTAATTGTATGCCGATACGGATTAATTAATTCCTTAAAAATTGAACAAATTATTATCTTAAGAGAGAAAATGACATCTTATTATAATGTGATTAAATGAGATTTTATTAAGTAATTTAAGAAGTTATATTACTAAAATTAATCGGTGTTTGCGAAACACGCGAGATGAGAATGATAAGTTAGTTATAATTACAAGATATAGTGAATTATACTAACTAGTAATTAAATGACCATTTTATAAGAAACTAATTTTAAATTACTAGTCAATTTGTTAAATATGATTTATTTAATTTGTAAATGATATTTAATTTGTTAAATATGCATTTTAAATTAAAACATGACATAAGACATGTCACATGTCACATGACATACAATTGTACAATTGACAAAAATAAAATGGACTCCATATTATAACATAAAAACCTAAATATTGGTGGGCATTGTGAGATGTTTTGTCTTTTTTCATTTGTCTTATTCATTTGTCCAAATTGCATGATAGTGACATGACAATGCAAAAGACTTACACCTATTTGTCTTGTGAAAACAAAAAGAAAAATAATTATAGTCTATAATGTCTAAAGGCCACCGGTTTTGTGGGTGGATGATAGAGAATTTTATTTCTTTTAATTCACATATAATTCATTCCATAATACATGCAAAAGGTTCATGCATTTTCTCTCTTCTCTCTCTTTAATCTTCATCAAAAAGATGAGATTTTAATCCAAATTGTTCATGAAAGATTACTAAAATTATTAATGTAATATATGAGTGTTAGTAATCAATTTTAAGGTAAACCACAATATAAATATCTAGTACATATTAGTTTGTGGGTTTGAGGGATAGTCTTGGGTGCAACTACTTGGAGGGCTTCTATTTTGAGGTCATGTATGTTCATCCAATATGGAAAGCTCAAGAACTAACAAGAAGGATATCTTGTTGGTGCCTATTTGACCGAAATTCATATGGTACGACTACTTGAGGGACCACTTGTTTCGGGGGACCACTTGTTTCGGGGTACGACTACTCCGAAAATATTGAGGCAAGACCCAAATGTTGATGGGTCAGTCCCGGTTCCGAAGTACGACGCGATGACGATTAATGGTTCATTTTTGAGACGGTCTGAAGAAGGGTCAAGCTACAACAAAGAGAAGGTAGTGGATTTTCAGCCTAAATCCACTGATGCCGGTTTGAGAGACTTAGAGGAGAGGGCTAAGTTACTTCTTTCAGCCTCTTATCCAGAGAGATTAGTGCCGACGAAGGAACAGGTATCGTTTAACAAATTTGAAAATGTTATTCGTAGCTTAAACGTACAAGTTCCTTTTCTTGAGTTAGTTAATAAAGTGCCTGCTTACATGAAATTTATGAAGCAACTTTTATCTAAAAAAAGTCACTTGAAACTGTGCAATCTGTCGCACTAACTGAGGAGTCATGTTCTTATTTGACCCACACTGCACCTCATAAGCTAGAAGACCCAGGTAGTTTTTCAGTCCCATGTAGTATTGGCACCTTTTCTATTGAGAAGGCCTTGTGTGACCTATGAGCCAGTATTAATGTAATGCCCTTGAGTCTTGCTAGGAAATTGAAATTGACTAGGTTTGCAGTTACCAACATGACAGTACAGATGGCTGATCGTTCTGCGGTCCAGCTTATAGGAGTCTTAGAGGACACTCCTGTGCAAATAGGAAAGTTCTTTTTCCCTGTTGACTTCGTTGTACTAGATATGTCCGAGGATGCCCACATTCCTATCATATTGGGTAGACCATTTCTGCACACTGCTGGTGCAGTTATAGATGTTGGTTCAGGGACTCTGACCTTCAAAGTAGGGAAACACTCCATTGTCTTTGCCCAGACAACTAAGAAGAAAGACCCCATGTGGCCAGTCACTTGTAATACGGTTTCTGAAAAGAAATCCTATTTTGTGCTTCCTGATATGCCTGTCTCTATGCCTGTTTCTGCTATATCACCTCCGCCCCAGATTGGGAGAAAATTGGAGGAAAACTCTTCTGTTTTGGATATTGCAGAGCTGGTTTGGGGAAGGAAGAGCCGCATGTTGCTCCAGCTGTGAAGGAGCCAATCGTTCAAAGAGGCGGTTTAGGATGTCTTAGCTATGGCACTGATGAGGAGCCAGTCAAAGTGAGGGAGTCCGATTTGGATTTTGATGAGCCAGAAGAGGTCATTGCTTGGGAAGATGTTGAAGCTGTTGATCCGTTGAGCTTTGCGGATGTTGGAGTTGAGAAGAGTGCAGCTGAAGAGATGAGCACTGTAGAGGCTACTTCTTGTAGCCAGAAGCCGAGCAAGTGGGCCATTCCGTGGCCGTTCTTGATCAACTATTAGTTGATCAAATGATTTATAAAACATTTTATTTGCTTTTGTTAAACTTTCTTTTTATTGCTTTTATGTGCGCGAGACTTCGCATTTTTAATAAGTTTGCTTAGGATTTTATACACTTTAGACTGTTACTTTGGGTTTTGCGCAATTTTGGGCGCGTTATTATGTGTATTTGTAGGTTTATAGACCATGTTGGCTCAATTTATTGAGCTAATACGAAGAAATCAGAACTTACAGCAGGTTTTTCAGTCGATCGACTGCCTCCTATGGTCGATCGACTGAGCCGCGACTTCCATGAGCTTCTGTTCCTGTTCACTCTGGTCGATCGACTGGGTGCTATGGTCGATTGACCATGTTCGTTGTTGTACCTGTTTTCGATCACTCCCCTGTTGTGTTTGGTCGATTTGCGGAATCTAGGGAGTCTTTTCTCGACTTTATTCTCCGACTCATTTCTGTTTTCTTCCGTTTCTTTATTTTACACATAATGTTGCGTTTAATAAATTGTTTTCTCAGATTTACGCGTGGTACTTTTGCTTCTTTTCAGGTACTTATTGGTAGCACTGCTGGCTACTGAAACCTCCTAGCTCACGCTGGTTTGGGGAGGTTTCCTTTTGCTGCACTTAAAGTCTTGTGAGTTCCGAGCCCTTACTTCATGTCTTATTTAGTTATTTATCGCAAATTCCCGTTTTCCTTTTATTTCACTATATGATTTTGCACAATGGGGACATTGTGTGATTTGGTTTGGGGAAGGGTTTTGCGTTGCATTTCATTTGCTTGCATTCACGTTTACATTTTTGTCTTGCATTGTTGTTTATTTTCTCTTATATATTCAAAAAAATTCAAAAAAATTTTTCAGAATTTCAAAAAAATTGCACGTTTATTTTAGCATTTAAGTCGAGTCGGAACGGTAGTATTTCAATGATGACATTGCATTTTTCAGCTGTTTTATGCCTAAGCCTTGCTAATTGACATGTTATTAGTAGAATCATATGCATAGTCTACGAGTTTTCGTTAAATTCTTGCTGGACTTGAGACTTGACTTTGATTTTTGGCAAACTACTTATATTTTCTGAGGTTTAGAGCCTATAACTGGTGTCATCTATGACCGGTTTATCTAAGATTGTGAGTAGTACTCCTTATGATACATGTTACATTAATGTGCATAAATATGAACTTGATCTGCTTAATACCTGCATACATTCGGTTTGTGGTTAGTTGACACATGTGGAAGAGGTCATCCCTTTATTCATTTGTCCCATAAGCTCCACAAAGCCAAAAATAGCCTTTTTGTCCCGTTAACTACATCCTACATTTAGCCTGCCCTTGTCAAGCTAGTAGTTTATGTTCTTGGTATTGTTACTTCATTTTTTGTTGCATATGCTCTTTTGAGATGATGTTGGGAAGATGAAAAAGGAAGGAAATAAAGAAGAAAAAAAAATAGAACTGAAAAAAAGAGATGAAAAAGAAAAAAAAAAATAATAATAAGTTCGATTTATGGTCGGTCGACTGGCCATCTTGGTCGATCGATTGAAGCCCGAGAAGAAAAGAAAATCAAATCGCATAATTCAAAGTCTTTATTAAATGGCAATTTTTGCTCCCATGTTTCATTTGTATCTTATGGGGAGTAGATTAATTATGGAGATTGTGAGATTTGTGCTTGCTATTAGCACCCGGTTTATTGTTGAAGTTTGAGCAAGAAGTTGGATGTTGTTATAATTTGGTTCCCTTAGTTACTAGCTTGGCTTTTAACTCTGTTTTTATCCAAATTTATCTTAGCCTCTTCTTACCCATTATCTCACATATCCATATTTACCTCGGCATATGTCATGGTTATCTGATTGGTTGGAATGCATATGTACGGTTGTAAAGATTATTTTCATATTATATTGCAGGCATGTTCTTATAGGTCGTAGTTAGGTGAGTGTCATTACAAAATGAATTCTTTCTATCTTTACATATACTCACCTGTATTTATTGAGTGATATGAGCGACCCGTGAGAGTCCGATTTGATAAGTCTCTATAGTTGACGGTTCAGCAGGTTTTTAACGACTACATAACTCGTTTGCATGATTCATATTGCTAATTGATTGTTAGTTGTTGCATTAAATTGGTTAGGCTATTCGGTTTGCATTTCGCTCTCTGAGATTGAACTCGTTCCACTAGGTTTTAGGATCGAGTCTTGTTCTTGCTTGGGGACAAGCAAGGGTTTGGTTTGGGGAAGTTTGATGCGTGTCTTTTATATGATGTTTTACACCCTATTTTACACGCATTTCAGAGCTCATTTATGTAGTTTGTGCTATTATTCTCCCCATTTCCGTCTACTTTCGTGTTTTTGTACATTATTGCAGAAATGTGAAGAATCCAGCGGAAATCAAGCTAAATCCGTCCTCGAGTACTTTGCATTGCATTTGACGTGAAGTATTTACTCAAGAAACGAACTTGGTGCGCATATCGAGGCCCGAAAGACTAATTCACGAAGTTTTTGAAGCCAAGTACCAGCTACTCCAGTCGATCGACTGACCTCCATGGTTGATCGACCAGAGCACGACATACAAAAGCTACTGTATAGCGAGGGTTAGTCGATCGACCGGTCCCAGTGGTCGATCGACCAGACCGTGACTCTGACGCAAATTAAAAGAACGAGAAGTTTGAAGCCCATCGGAATTAGGTTTTGGGAAATAAGAACTACATTGTATTCCTATATAACGTAACTTAGGTTTCAATTTTAATCATCCAGTTTTCATCATTTAGTTCTTTACATACAATTCAATAATCATTAGTTTAGTTCATTCTTTCATTAATAAAGTTCCTTTTGCAATCGGTTTTGATCTCTCTTCTGCGATTTCCTTCACGGTACTCTTCTGTTCTTATATTCAGTTTCATTGCTTTAATTTGCTGATAGTTTAGGATTGCTAGGTTAGATCTCCCGAAGCCAAATTATCGTTTTATGTTAATTGTTCGTTTAATTAATTTAAGTATGAATTCGAATGTTTTAATTATTAAGTTTATTGTTGTCATTATTTCTAGTATGAGTAGCTAAATACCCTGTGCTAGGATGTAGGGAATCTGTAGCGTAGGCGGCAAAAGAATAGTATGACCTAAATCGCGCCATGGTCAATCGACTGGGTTCCTTGGTCGATCGACTGGCCACGTGAGATTAGCTTCGTTTTAATTAATTTAATTGCTATTTTTGACGAATCGAGTGCACGCGACTAGTTGAATGTCTAGGATTTGACCGACCCAATAAAGATCGAAAGATAGGGAAGGGAGATAGACTACCTAATTAAGACGACTAGATTAATGGGATCGAAAGATAAGTTAATTTAGCCTTTTAAATCACTTTTCAGGACGAAAGTTAGCATTAGTGATATTAGCGACCTGTAGCGAGATCGAAAGATGCTACCTGTTAAGTTTGGACCGAGAGGACTTCTTATTTTCCCGTCTTACGTGTTTGTTTTAGACCTACCAAGTATATTGCCGCCGAAACTATAGTGAACCGACCATCCTAGCACCCTTTAAATTTTTGATTTCATCCATTTATTTAGTTTACTTTCATTTATTGCCTTTAGTTATAGATCAACTCAAATCAAACCCCCACTCACTTGTTACTTTAAAGACTAAAATCAGACAACTATTAATTGCATCGCCTCCTTGTGGTTCGACCCTGACTGCCACTAGCTATAGTAGTAGTTTGGACTATAAATATTATTTTTGGTGCATACAACGACAGGCATCACCGAACAATCAAACCCGAAGTCTGTGGAGAGGTTCGTACCAAACAAGAGTAAGGCCGATTCCTAGTCCATTTCCTCAAGTAGTGAAAGTCCTTGATACAAACAAGAGTAAGTACCATGGTATGGATGACGTCAATCGTTATCCATCCTTAGGTCCAAATAAGAATTAGGACCGTTCAGACGGGACGATTGGTCGAATGGGTTGGGTTGGGCCTAGGAAGGCCAAATGAAACGATCTAGGAAGACCGAGTTATGAAAACCGACAATTGTCTTGTACAAACTATTCCCTAACCTTGTTCAAGTTTCACCCTTTTGGCTACACGTAAGTGTATTATCCCCAGCGGAGTCGAAAAACTGTGGACATGGGCCCACGGGGGCGCTTGGGAACAAGCGTTTGCATTTGTGGAGTCGCCACCAATTTATTGTGGAAAATTGTAAACCGTTCAAATACCTCGTGCCATGTCAAGACACAAAGTAGTGACATGAACACCAAGAACTCGTTACCCTTAGCATTCTATGTCTAGAATGACTCTCGTGGATGCCAATGAACACGGATGTTCACAGAGATCTGGAGTAAGGGGTGAGGGTACGTATTAGGAAGCTCTTTTGATCGAACACCTAATCCCGCCCGCCTCGGTAGCGGCATCTACTAATGATTAGGGAAAATCGTCTATACTCGATATATTGTCGATTATATGCATGCAATGCAACATCCATTAAATTAATCCTAACATGTGAGAATTAGACTAAGTCGGTGAACAAGTAATTTAACATACAATAAATGTCAAAGTAGGAATTTAGGTTCAATTACATGTGAAGGCATACAAGTGATACAATAAAAGGAATACAATAATAATACAATAAAGAAAATTATAATAATTACAACGAGTTAATGATTTATGTCGAAAATACCTTTAAAACGGATAATTTGAGAAAGAGAATAAATAACCAAATTAACGATCATGAATTAGGGGTGATAATACGATTAATAGTAGATTAATACGTAAGCTAAAACTAGGTCAAGGCAACACGGGAGTTCAGAGACAGAAATCAACCAGGAACAGGCGCAGTAGAGCTACGCCCTCTGGAAGAGGCGCAGCAGTCGCTGCGTCTGTTCCTTGGCTCAGTTCTGGCTGTGAAGCCGGAATTGCAAATCGTTAATGTTAATTGATGATTTTAAGGCCTGATTATAATATTTTACTCGGATGAAAGTGATTAGTAGATTATTTAAATATGATTAATGGTCATGAAAGCGATAAACATGGAACAAACGAAATAGGACGAATTAATTACAAGGTTAAAAAGGGTTAATTAGTGAATTGAACAAACTAATTAGGTTAAATATGACAAATTAATGATGAACTAATGATGAACATGACAAAAAATAGGTGGAAATATATCAAAGATCGAATTCCAGAAACCCAATATGAATGAATCGAATTTCTACAACCCGGTTTGACTTTAATGACGAAAACCCGCGAATATTAGTTATTTGGGATTTAAGTCGGGAATTTAATGACGAATTATATGTTAAAGATGATGAACAATATGTTAAATTATCATGTGAACGAAATAAGAACAAACAAAGACGAGAGAAAAACAAGAAAGACGAAACCAACAAAGGACGAAGGAAGAAAAAGAGAAGCAGGAACGGCGGCAACCTCAGGAAGAGGCGCAGCAAATGCTGCGTCCTTTCCAAGAGGCGCAACAGTTGCTGCGTCCCTTCTCGACGTCTATCTCCTGTTAATCGGTAAAAAGGGTTTAAACAAAGGGTTTTAGAAATCGGTTTTAATTGTATTTTCGACATAAACCTTACAATATGATTACAAAAAATAAATAACAATAAATAAAAGAGAGATTTACACCCTCAGACTTACATGTTTGACAAAACGAGATGAACTAAGTTAACGATTAGTGATGCTCGACTCGAATGTAACGAAAGTGACCTCGTAAGAGGAAAAAGATTAAGATTGAATAAAGTTGATTATGGTCTAGTTGGTCAAATGGGTCGGTCATGCAAAACGAGGCTGGTACTCAGAAGGATCCGAGCTTACGTGGTCGAAAGTTCAAGCACGTAGACGCCAAAAAGTAAGAACGTGGTCTAGAATGTAAAGGGAGAAGAGAAGGGCGGACACTCGCGTGAGAAATATGTGAGACCGAAGGTCTCTATTTATACTAATCACATGGAGGAAGTAGGGTTTTCGGATAAACTTTGGAAGTGAATCTCGAAAAGATATGAAAAATATACGAAAAATACGCAGAAAAGGACTTGGGAAGAGGAGCAGCAAGCACTGCGCCTCTTGGAAGAGGCGCAGCACTTGCTGCGTCCTTTCCCAAGTGGTTTCCTTCTGCGGAAGAAAGATTTCCGTGTTTAGTTTATGGAATAACGGAATAATTTGGTTTTTCTTAATTTTTTTTGTGAATATTTCGGGAAATTGTTTACCAAAGATTAAAAGATTTATAAAATATGGAATAGAAATATCCGGAACATTCCAGAACATTCTTACTCGGCATTTTAACGGTTATCAGAAAATGAAGACGGTTTTAGGCCCGGACTCCAAATGTACTCTAATTACTGCCAAAACGACCGTATCGACACGTAGATGATAGTTAAGAGGTAGACATAAATGTTTGAGCGATCACTTGACGATAAACTTACGAACTGTCACAAATCGTTCCGTGTACCAAACATGCTGCCCAATCATCACCGGGTGGTTTGCGGGAGGTGCAGAAATGAGGTATCTACAGGCGCGTCCGCGCCTATCAAAAATTCAAGCAAGGAGTGCCATTCTCTAAGCTATATGAAGATTTGACAAAGACAAGTACCTCTAGTTGTTGGAAATCTAGATCTCTTTACTAACATATTCATATATGTTTTATCTTTAATTTAGTCATAAAATTAAAAGGTGATCTTATGCATGCAAACAATAAGTAAAATAAGGAAGAAATCTTCATTCTTACATTGATTTTCGGATCAAAGGGCACAAGAGAGTTCTCCTACTCTCTTGTTCTTGAGCTCTCCTTAAATGGATGAACAAAGGATTCAAGAATAGAATCCCTCCCAAGGAATAATACCCAAGATATACTCTTAATAAAATTAATATTATTAATACTAGAATAACATTAATTTAAATAAAATGACCCAAAAATATTTTTGTCCTCTTTGGATTTCGGTTAAGAGGAGGAGGAAGAAGGAAGAAATATTTTTATCTCTCTAAAAATATTTTTATGATGTAAGAATGAATGAATAATATTCACACTTTGCATGTAGTGAATATTAGTAAAAAGAGCAAAAGACCCTTGGCTCTTTTACTAGGAAAACCGGGTAGGAGGGTGGGAGGAAGGCCAATGCATGAGCTTGGTGCTCTTCACAAGAGGCACTAGGCTTGCATGGCTAGCTTTAGGAAAAATAATCATGTTTTCCACTAACCCAATTAACATAATATATATTGTTAATACCACCCAATATTTCGGTCCATATAGAGATAAAATGGATTCCATTTTATCTTTGTCAATTTGTCAATTTGTCATATGTCACATGTCATGTAAAATTGTTATGTATTTTTAACATATTAAAAATCAACGCATTAATAAAAATACGTCATATAAAAAATTGACTTAGTAATTCACAACTACTTGTACCAAAATAATTTACCAATTATAAATCACAACATCTTGTATTTATAATAATTTATTCATTCCATTTCAATTGTTTCCTTAAACAATAATTTCATTCAAGTAATAACACAATTCGATCACTTAGACCGTATCTTATTTAATCAGATTATAATGAGATACGTAAATTTTACTTCCAAAATCGTCCATCAATTTTTAAGTAATTTAATTAACTCGTATCGTTATACGATTAATTAAATGATCAATTAAGAGTATTATCCTTTAGGTATGACCTTGGGGATCAACTGATCACCACCGTCGCACGACAGTAATGTCAAACTCTAGTCAGCCAATCATTACCGATATGTGTGGACCAGTTGACAGTAAAAATACTTCCCAAATGTATTCTTTAAAATGAGACTTAAACATGTGATCATCATGATCAACAGTTGTGATCGCATTATTGTCGGAGGACACATATTCCAACAATCTCCCACTTGTCCTCGACAAGTGTGCGTCACCAATTCTCTTGTCCTATTACTATCTCCCACTCAATGCAAGGTGTCTTTCAAGTCGTACTTGCAAATGATCATATCGAGAGTGGTTTCCTCGATCTAGAGAAATAACTTATTGACCGGATTTATCCACTATGGATACATTCCGAGCGTGGCCATGCATTTCCAGCTCATTACTCCTCGAGTGACTCTAAGATATTGTTATAACCCTGACTAGGGGTGGACAATTCTTATCGCACTCATTCCCTTTGACTAGCCACAGCCATCATAACCCAAAATATGCCCATTTGACCCCATTTACGAAGGTCGTAGTAACACAAATCAAAGTTAATCTGAAACTGTGCCATCTTAGGCGAATAGTCTTTAGTCAAAAGAATCGACTCATTAGAATACTATAGTAGCTCTCGTCACGACCAGGCTATATAAATTTGCCAGAACTCTATAAGCGGTCATAAGGCCCGACAAAATGTTCCTAACAGTCTGCCTATGTGATAGACTAGTCATTCTCATATGACTCCATGGCACTTGAACTTGCCATCAATCGCATCACACTCTAGTCACTTCGAGACGTCACCTCATACAAGTGACTATGGGCGAATACAATGCTAATCCGTGTTCACTTTAACGGGGTTCAATTGTCTCTACAACCCGTTTGGATGTAACAAAGTATAAATTAAAGTTAAAAGACAAATGTGATTATGAACATGAATAAAAACAACACTTTTATTTCATTTCAAAAACTAACAAAAACTTGGTACACGTTTAAGTCCCATGGACACAACATGTCCATCATGCTTGGCCTGCGATAAAGGTTTGGTTAGCGGATCGGCTATGTTGTCATCCGTCCCAACCTTACAAATCGCAATTTCCTTTCTTTCAATGAAATCTCTAATTACATGATATTTTCTAAGTACATGTCTAGATCTATTACTAGACTTTGGCTCCTTAGCTTGGAAGATCGTCCCACTATTATCACAATAGAGAGTGATGGGATCATTGGCGGTAGGTACTACTCTTAGACCTTCCGTGAATTGCTCGATCCACACACTTCCTTGGCGCCTTCGATGCTTGCAATGTACTCAGACCTCCGTTGTTGAATCATGATTCTGACTTCCTTGAAGCTTCTCCAGCTAACAACACCACCATTGAGCATGAAAACGAAACCAGCTTGTGATTTCATGTCATCTCTATCCGTTTGAAAACTCGAGTCCGTGTATCCATTAACACGTAGCTCAATGTCTCCTCCAAACACTAAGATAGACTCCTTAGTTCTTCTCAAGTACTTAAGGATGTTCTTGACGGCTATCCAGTGACTCTCACCTGGATTTCCTTGATATCTACTCGTCATACTCAAGGCATACGAGACATCAGGACATGTGCATATCATGGCGTACATGATCGATCCAACATTGGAAGCATAAGGGATCGTCTTCATGCGTTCAACATCATGGGGTTCGGAGGGAGATTGAGTCTTGCTCAATATCGTCCCGGTTACCATAGGTACCAATCCCCTTTTGGACTTGTCCATGCTGAACCGTCGAAGAATTTTATCAACATAAGACTCTTGACTTAGTGCCAATATCCTCTTGGATCTATCTCTATGGATCCGGATACCTAATATGCGTTATGCCTCTCCTAAATCCTTCATTTGGAAGTGGTTGCCTAATCACTTTTTATCAGAAGACAACATCGGAATATCATTTCCAATGAGTAGCATGTCATCGAAATACGGGATTAGGAACACAACATTGCTCCCACTAAATTTCATGTATAAACATGGTTGAATCGATGATTCCAACTTCTAGATGCTTGCTTAAGACCATAAATGGATCTCTTAAGCTTGCATACTTTGTTAGGATTCTTAGAATCAACAAAACCTTCGGGTTGTATCATGTACACCTCCTCTTCTAAATGCCCATTTAGAAAAGCGGTTTTGACATCCATTTGCCATATTTCATAATCATGAAATGCGGCAATCGCTAACAAAATCCGTATGGATCTTAGCATGGCTACGGGGGCGAAGGTCTCATCATAATGGAGACCTTGGACTTGGGTAAATCCTTTTGCCACTAGCCTAGCTTTGTAGACATCATCATGTCCCTCTATGCCATTCTTGACTTTGAATATCCATTTGCATTGAAGAGGTCTTTCCCCTTTAGGCAAATCTACCAAGTCCCAAACTTGGTTTTCATGCATAGAATCCATTTCGGACTTCATGGCTTCAAGCCATAAGGAGGAATTTGGACAAGAGATTGCGGCCTTGTAGGTGGCGGGTTCGTCACTTTCTAAAAGCAACACATCAAGTGTTCCATCTTCTTCGATAAGTCCCACATATTGATCAGGATGGCGAATAACACGACTCGTTCTTCTAAGTGGAGGAGAGACAACCGTGTTAGACGATGAAGGAACATCTTCTTGCGTCTCTATCTCGGTTTGTGGCTCTTGAACTTCATCAAGTTCAAAATTTCTCCCACTCTGTCTCTTAGGAATAAATTGACTTTCTAAGAAGACAGCCTCGCAAGACACAAACACTTTGTTTTCTTGAGGTTTGTAGAAGTAGTAACCTCGTGAGGTCAAGGGGTAACCTACAAAGATGCATTTTTCGGATCTTGGGGCAAGCTTGTTGTCGTTCTTTATCTTGACGTAAGCATCACATCTCCAAATTTTCATGTAGAATATATTAGGAACTCTTCCCGTCCACATCTCATATGGAGTCTTTTAGGTGGTCTTTGTGGGACTATTGTTCAAAGATCTAATTGCGGTTTGAATCGCAAATCCCCAAAACGAGTTTGGTAACTCGGTTTGACTCATCATGGATCGAACCATATCAAGTAGGGTTCGATTTCTCCTTTCGGCAACACCATTGAGTTGTGGTGTTCCGGGTGGAGTAAGTTGTGATATAATACCACGACCTTTCAAGTGTGAATCGAATTCAAGGCTAAGATATTCTCCACCACGATCGGATCGTAGTGCCTTAATCCTTTTGTTCAATTGGTTCTTTACTTCGTTTTGAAATTATTTGAATTTCTCAAACGCTTCACTTTTATGCTTTATCAAGTAGATATACCCATATCTACTCAAGTCATCGATGAAGGTTATAAAGTAGTCATAATTACCACGAGCGGTGATACTCATTGGTCCACATACATCGGTGTGTATGAGTCCCAATAGTTCACTAGCTCGTGTCCCTTAACCACTAAAAGGATTACGAGTCATTTTGCCAAGTAGGCAATATTCGCATGTACCATATGATTGATAATCAAATGGTGTAATTACATTAGTCGAAATTAATCTTTTGATGCGATTCTCGTTTATGTGACCTAATCGACAATGCCAAATGAACGATTCACTTGGGTCACTTGATTTGAGTTTCTTTGATTGGATGTTATAGATATCATTAGTTGGATTTGAGGTTTCTAAAATGTAAATGCCATTTATAGAGGAAGCTTGGCCTATAACCAAATCGTTCCTTGAAATAGTACAACGATTGTTCTTAATGACAAAACAAAAACCGTCTATGTCTAGCATAGCAATAGAAATAATGTTCTTAGAGAGTGTAGGCACATAAAAACAATTATGTAAATACAACTCAAATCCATTAGGCAAAGCTAATACATAAGTTCCTTTGGATTCGGCCGCTACTCGAGCTCCATTTCCAAGGCGTAGATCCACATCTCCTTTGCTAAGCCTCTTCACGTCTCTTAAACCCCGTAAATGATTACAAAGGAGAGAACCACAACCGGTATCCAGTACCCATGTCGTAGTGGAAGTATAATTTATATGAATAACATAAATTTCCTTAGGAATTTTACCTTTTGGAACGATGATTCCTTCCCTTATATTTCGCAAATATGCGGGACAATTCCTAAGCCAATGTCCCATGCCATATCAATAATGGCACTCATCATTAACTTGCTTGAAGTTTTTAATTTTCTTTCCCTTCTTCTTGAAATTTTTGCCCTTTGAAGCAAGAACTTGATTGCTTGAGCTCCCACTAGTTTTGGCATCTTTATCTTCCAGAGACAAAGATCCTATAGATTGTATGAGGTGGTCTTCCTGAGATGGGCTCACATGGGATCTAGTAGTAGTGGGTGGTCTAGTAGAAGTGATGAAGTTAAGGTTTCCATCCGAACCTATCCCAAAATGAAGTTCTCTAGTAGTGTCGAAATCATTGTTGGAGCAAACGTCGTCAAAAACATTGTGGTATGACTCAAAAGTTATCGGTGCGGTAGCGTTTGATGGATTCATTGTAATGAACTACAAGTATGGAGGAAAAGGAAATATTAACATTTGTCTTTTAATATCATACTTGTAATAAACAAGGTATGAGCATTTATATAGTGACCTCAACCCAACTATTATAAATGATTCCAAGACCCAAATTCATATTAACTTGGGCACGGTGTGGCCGATGAATCCCTTATCAATATAACTCGATGGATTAACGCTTTAATCGATTCTACTTTTAGAACTCTTAGTCGATAAAATTACATTAACATTTATCTTTAGCCCAAAACACATTCGACAAGGGCACGGTGTGGCCGATAAAACCCTTATGGAAAAACTTTTGTTGAGTTCAATCCAAATTTCGAATAAATGTGTCCATGATCCAAACCCACATTAATTTGGGCACGGTGTGGCCGATGAAACCCTCATCAACATGAATTCGGTGGATAGACATTTATCACCCACTTCTCCTACGTAACAAGGTTTGTACCCCGGTGTGGCCGAGTGCACTCCCTCACGAAATAGGTTTTCATGGTTTCTACTCTTTGGTAAGGCTATGTCTCAATTGTTTATTTTAGCAAGATGTCATGTCAATTTATTATCTATCACGTTTTAAGTGAACTAAAGCGGTGAACTACGATAATTTTAATTGACACGGTCGATAAACTCGATTAAAGATGATGCATGTTTTAGTTATGGCGATTTAGCGATGCATGCGACATATAAATAAAAAGCAAAGCATAAAAATAAATCCTAGTATGGCCTTTCTAAAAATAGAAAAACTATTTAACTATTACATATTCGGAAACCAACTCCATTAGTCCCTTGAACTTAGGTTATGGCACGCATCTCGAGGTAACACCGTCTTTATGTATCGCCTTCTTGAATGAATCCGTCTTTATGGAACTCCGGAATAAATAAATTACATAACAAATTACATAATTTCCTATTATACATTTGTAATTAAAATAAAATAAATCTATTAAATTACAAAACGGTGATACGAGATCACAATAAATTACAACCGAATCGATATTCCCATACATTTCGGGTAATATCTATTAAAAAATAAGGTCATACTAAGTAAAATTACATAATTCAAAAATTACATAAAATAAAATTATGACAATCATAAATAAAATGCAGCATTATAATATGTAAGAACATGCCCAATTTTATTCTAAATCGCCTTTAAGTAGCCAATATCGTATATTTAACGGTTTTTACGGATTTGCGTGATTCAACCTTTTAAAATCACAATAAAATACATAAATTCATATTTATACATAAGTTAATTACCCTAACCTCTTAGGACTCAAAATTAGTCTCCACTAACTATTTGACATAAGTAACTCATATTTCTAAAATTGTTCATTAATGGACCTAAAATTACAATAAAAATGCTATAAACTTCAAATAAATCACAAAATTTCAAATAAATTCAAAATTTGAAATTTAAACTTATGAACATTCTGGAAAAATACCATGACACTCATAATGTTCAAAAAACTTAGGTTAAAATTTCGTAAAATTATCGGAAAAACTATGTTGCGGTTTATCGGATTTATCAATAATTATCATAAAAACATGAGAAAAATTATATTCATCAACTTTTCAATTTTAAATCTGAAAAAGATAATAAAATGCAACAAGTGACGTTTTTCTTTAGTCATGGAGTATGTTTTAGCAATTATTCACTAATTAAGTCACTATTTATGCTATTTTTCATCAAAAATTCATAAATCATGCATGGAGACTTCAATATAGCCTATTATTTTACACACATCTTTTAAAATTGCATGTGACAACATACTAAATTCCTATGACCATATTCGAAATTTATCTCATATTAACCTATTTTTCTTCTAAATCCGATTTTAAACATGAAAAAAAACCATATTTCGAGCATAATAACTCCAAAAATTCTGAAAATTTACAGGTCATCTAAAAATAAAACATGTGATAACATATCCAAAAATCACTGGAAAATTCGAAGTTTAGATAATTTTAGTCCGAAAATGACATTTTAATCATAAAATCACATTTTTAATGCCATTATATTATAAGATGAACAATAAAAATCCATAAATTAACCAAAATATCCTAAAAACACTTTAGGACCAGAAACTTTAACATGCATAAATTTATTTCGTGATATATCATAATAACACAAATTTACAAGTTTTATATGTTAATCGTATAACTCGGAAAAACTATAACCGATTTGCATGCAAACAACCTAGGCTCTGATACCGCTTGTTGGAAATCTAGATCTCTTTACTAACATATTCATATATGTTTTATCTTTAATTTAGTCATAAAATTAAAAGGTGATCTTATGCATGCAAACAATAAGTAAAATAAGGAAGAAATCTTCATTCTTATATTGATTTTCGGATTAAAGGGCACAAGACAGTTCTCCTACTCTCTTGTTCTTGAGCTCTCCTTAAATGGATGAACAAAGGATTCAAGAATAGAATCCCTCCCAAGGAATAATACCCAAGATATACTCTTAATAAAATTAATATTATTAATACTAGAATAACATTAATTTAAATAAAATGACCCAAAAATATTTTTGTCCTCTTTGGATTTCGGTTAAGAGGAGGAGGAAGAAGGAAGAAATATTTTTATCTCTCTAAAAATATTTTTATGATGTAAGAATGAATGAATAATATTCACACTTTGCATGTAGTGAATATTAGTAAAAAGAGCAAAAGACCCTTGGCTCTTTTACTAGGAAAACCGGGTAGGAGGGTGGGAGGAAGGCCAATGCATGAGCTTGGTGCTCTTCACAAGAGGCACTAGGCTTGCATGGCTAGCTTTAGGAAAAATAATCATGTTTTCCACTAACCCAATTAACATAATATATATTGTTAATACCACCCAATATTTCGGTCCATATAGAGATAAAATGGATTCCATTTTATCTTTGTCAATTTGTCAATTTGTCATATGTCACATGTCATGTAAAATTGTTATGTATTTTTAACATGTTAAAAATCAACGCATTAATAAAAATACGTCATATACAAAATTGACTTAGTAATTCACAACTACTTGTACCAAAATAATTTACCAATTATAAATCACAACATCTTGTATTTATAATAATTTATTCATTCCATTTCAATTGTTTCCTTAAACAATAATTTCATCCAAGTAATAAAACAATTCGATCACTTAGACCGTATCTTATTTAATCAGATTATAATGAGATACGTAAATTTTACTTCTAAAATCGTTTATCAATTTTTAAGTAATTTAATTAACTCGTATCGTTATACGATTAATTAAATGATCAATTAAGAGTATTATCCTTTAGGTATGACCTAGGGGATCAACTGATCACCACCATCGCACGACAGTAATGTCAAACTCTAGTCAGCCAATCATTACCGATATGTGTGGACCAGTTGACAGTAAAAATACTTCCCAAATGTATTCTTTAAAATGAGACTTAAACATGTGATCATCATGATCAACAGTTGTGATCGCATTATTGTCGGAGGACACATATTCCAACACTATTCCCTCTAAACCAACGCCACAACCAGATGATTCATCCTCTATAATTGAAGAACTGAAGTCTCTAATGCTGAACTTAACACTTTAGTTTGAAAAGAAATCTGACAAAAATGACAATGCTATAGAGGAGCTGAAAGGCCAAGTTGCATATCTTTCATTCGCGCAAAGTCAAGTGAATCACTCACCTCCATGTGACCCGATCAACGCCATAAATCTCCAAAGCAGACTTACTTATGACGGGCCAAAAATGCCGGATGATGATGTTGTAACTACTGATGAGACTCCGGATATTGATTTAGAAGAGTTAAGCAACGATGACCCTGTTGAACATTGTCCTGTAGTTCGATCGAGTGATATTTTAGCTCGATCGAGTGATATCTCCTCCACAAGTACTCGATCGAACACTACATCTGTTCGATCGAGAGATGCCCATATTGAAGAGTTCGATCGAGGAGATCACTCCTCTTGATCGAGTAACTTGACTAGAAATACTGTTCGATCGAGTGATTCAGGCCCTCGGTCGAAAGATGCTAAAATTGATAATCTCGATCGAGAGCTACATACTCCTCGATCGAGTACTATGCCTGAAGAAACAGTTCGATCGAATGGGAATAGTGCTCGATCGAACACCTGCGCCAGCGGAAGTTAAATTTCAACGCCTAATTTCGCTACCGTGTCATCTTCCCCTGCTGCGGAGATGTCACGTAATGCTAAAGGTAAAGAGAAGGTCGCAGGCCCGCTTATTGCTACCAGGGTTCCTTATTTGGGACGTCTGAAGGATGCTAAGGTCGAGCGACAGTATGGTAAGTTTGTGGACGTGGTCAAGAATCTTCGGGTAACCGTCCCTTTTACTAAACTTGTTACCCAGGTACCTACTTATGCAAAGTTTATGAAAGACATTTTGACGCGTAAGAGAGAGCTTAATGAATTCGATATTGTTGCATTTATGGAAGAGTCTAGTAATTTACTCCTTAATAAAGCTCCACCGAAAATGAAAGACCCGGGTAGTTTCTCTATTACCTGTACCATAGGGAATTAAGTGGAAAAAAAAAAAGGGAGAAAGCGATGAGCAACGACTGAAGAAGCTACGTAAAGTTTTTGAGTTTGACTCCCATGCTCATGGCAAGGAAGTCAAATCTACAACGACAAAGGGAGATGACTTTAAGAGGACGGAGCATCCCTGCATCACAGACTGATACGTCCTCAGATTTGCACATTCAAGAGATGGAAGCGAATAACACGAATGGAGTAGAGTTGGAAATGAACCAAAACCCTAATGAAAATTTTCATGGACCATCTGTTTATGGTGTTGAGGGGGAGAAGACCAAACCTATGAATGAACTTATTGGTATCCCTGAACTAGTTATTGAAACTAAGGATGAAGACGATTCTGAAAGAGAAGAGGATGATGGTGGGAAGACTGTAGTGTCTGAGACGCATGAGAGAATTGAGGATGATGTGAGTTTGGAAACAGAGGAGAGACTGGATGTTGAGCAGAGTCCACGGACAGAGGAGATTAAAATGTTACAATTAGAGGAAGAGGATGTAGTGGAGGAGGTTGAGTACTGGAGTCAAGCCGTGGTATGCTTTATTCTTGGTGCTAATCCTTCATGGGAGATCATAGAGGGTTTTATTAGGCGAATATGGACGAAGTTCAATATTGATAAGATTTCATTTATGCATAATGGGATCTTTTTAGTAAAGTTCAAGACAATGGAAATGAAGCATAAGGTTTTACAATCAGGATATTACATGTTTGACAATAAGCCATTGATTTTTAAGGAGTGGGTGAAAGATTTGGAGATGAAGAAAGATGATGTGAAAACAGTACCTGCATGGATCAGACTACATAGCCTTCCTCTGAAATTATGGGGGAAGGGTTTACCTAAAATTGCCAGTCTGGTAGGCAAGTATGTCAAGAGTGATGGTGCTACAGAGGAGAGAACGAGGTTGGGTTATGCCAGGGTGATGGTGGAAATGGAGGTGGATCAAAAGTTGCTTGGGAAAGTTGAATTAAAAGATGAGAAGGGAATTGTGATTGGGGTGGAAGTGGAGTATGAATGGAAACCGATTAGGTGTATCAAATGTAAGGGTATGGGACATGAACAGGAGCATTGTAAATGAGGTGAACAAAAGAAGCAAGGGGTTCAACACATTAAGAGAGTCTGGAAACCTGTGATGCCAAAGCCAGTTGTGGAGGCAGTTGTCATAAAGATTGTTCAGACAGTGCACTCACCTAAACCAGCTGCTAGGGAAGCAGGAGGGTTCCTTACGCCTTCCAAGAGACTGGTCAAGATGCACAGACAGGAGAGGAGTGGTGGTGGTTATAGTACAGAAAATTTTGGAGCTTTTTCTTATAAGGAGACACTGGTTTCCCCATCTAAGAAGATTGTGTTAGCTCAAGGTACTGCCCCCTCACATATTATTTCCAATGGATAGTTTAGGTTTTTGGAATGTGAGGGGCATGAATAGAGTAGGTAAACAGAAGCATATTAGTCATTTTCTACAGAATAAAGATATAGGATTATTTGGTTTACTGGAGACTAAAATTAAGAATAAAGCTTTCAATAAAGCAGTAAATAGTTTTAATAATGGTTGGAGCATTACTACTAATAATAGTTATCATAGTGGTGGACGAATTTGGATTCTTTGGAAGCCTGGGATGTTTAGGGTGCATATTCTTGAATACAATGCTCAATATATACATATGAAGGTGGAAGCCTTGGTGTCTAGGAGTGTTTTCTTCTTGACTATGGTATATGCCTTCAATGGGATAAGTGAGAGGGCTCCTTTGTGGGATCATTTGAGAATGATTGCACAGCAGGTAGCAGGCCCTTGGGCCATTGCTGGAGACTTCAATTGTGTGCTTGCTGCTAATGAGAGGTTTGGAGGGGCCACTTCTTTGGCTAAGATGGAGCCTTTCAGAAAGTGTGTTGCTGAATGTGAAGTTATTGACATTGCTGCTGTAGGGTCTGTGTTCACTTGGAACAATAAGCAACAGCCTGAGGAGAGGATTTACAGCAGATTGGATAGGTTTTTGGTTAACAAGGCTTGGTGTGATAGTTTTCCTGATATGTATGCTCACTTTTTGCCTGAGGGGATGATGGATCATACACCTTGTATAGTGAAGAGTAATAAGGTAGTGCAGGGCAACAGGAGCTTTAAATACTTCAATATGTGGGGCAAATCCAAGGAGTTCCTTCCCCTAGTGAATGAGATGTGGGATTACAATATTGATGGGACTCCCCTTTTTAAACTGGCCAAGAATCTTAAGAATCTTAAGCCAGGTTTAAAGAGACTGAATATGGAGGGATTCAGTGACATTGAGAAGGCAACTGGTATCTTGGAGAAGCAGGTTGAGGAGATGCAAGTCCAGTTGGGTGTTGATCCGTCTGATGTGAGCTTGATAAATCAGGAGTGTGAGGCTAGTAAAAAACTTAAGGAGCTGCAATGTGCCAGGGATAGCTTCTTGTATCAGAAAGCCAAAGGTGAATGGATTAAGGATGGTGATGCAAATACATCTTATTTCCATAGCATTATTAAGAAGAGGAGGAATAGGAATAAGTTCTTTGTGATTGAGGATATGAATGGGAAGACTTATGATACGAGTGATCAGGTACAGTCAGCATTCCTGGAATTCTATGAGCAGTTGTTTGGGGACAAGTCAGGCTACTAAACCAGTTCATATGAGAGTTATAAATCAGAGTAAGAAATGCACCAGTGATCATCATACCCAACTGCTTAGACCTGTTACAGGAGAAGAAATAAAAGAAGCTATGTTTAGCATTCCTGACATCAAGGCCCCTGGCCCCGATGGCTATACTAGTGGCTTCTTCAAAAATGCATGGGGAGAAATTGGCAAAGAGGTGGTGGCTGCTGTAAGAGATTTCTTTATGAAAGGGAAGCTGCTGAGACAGTTTAATGCTACTACTCTGACGCTCATTCCTAAATGTGAAAGGCCTAAAGATGTAACACAATTCCGTCCCATTGCTTGTTGCAATGTTGTTTACAAAGTCATCTTCAAGCTGTTGTGCTCTAGACTAGCTTCTGTTCTGTCTGATATTGTTCACACTAATCAGGGTGCATTTATACAGGAAAGGAGCATCCAGGAAAACATTTTAATCTGCCAGGATTTAATCATACTGTATGAGAGACCATCTGTGACCCCTAGATGCATGCTAAAAATTGATTTGCAGAAGGCGTATGACACTGTAGAATGGAGCTTTGTAGAACAGTTGATGGACTTGTTGGAGTTTCCTGAGAGTTTTAAGAGTAAAATCATGCAATGTATTACAACTCCCTCTATTTCTTTGGCTCTTAATGGAGAAAACTTTGGGTATTCCCTTGCTAAGAGAGGGTTGAGACAAGGAGACCCATTATCTCCTTTAATTTTTACCTTGTGCATGGACTACTTGACAAGAATGCTTATGTATGCTGCAGCCAAATACCAGTTCAAGTTCCATCCTCTATGCAAGCAGCTGAGAGTTACCAATTTAATGTTTGCTGATGATGTTTTGATGTTTAGTAATGGGGATGTTGATTCAATGATGCTTATGATGAAATCATTCTCCTCTTTCTCAAAAGCTTCAGGGCTTAAAGTGAGTCCAAGTAAGTCCAATGTCTACTTTAATGGAGTGTCTGAAGAGCTCAAGAATGAATTCCTGAGTGTGTTCTGCTTTAAGGAGGGCAGGCTGCCTTTCATGTATCTAGGGATGCCCATTCAGACTACTAGGCTTAAGAAGAAGGATTGTGAATGCTTGGTGGACAAGATTTGCAATAGAATCCACAGTTATGGTGCAAGGAAGTTCTCGTATGCAGGAAGGCTAACCCTGGTTAAACATGTTCTGAACACGTTGCATTCATATTGGGCTTCTGTTTTTGTTCTCCCTAAGGGAGTCATTCTGAGAATAGAAGCCATTTGCAGGAACTTTTTATGGGATGGCAGTGCAGATTATAGGCGCTCTCCTTTAGTTACTTGGGATACAATTTGCAGACCAAAGCAGGAAAGGGGATTGGGGCTAAAAAATTAGGAACTATGGAATATAGCTATGGTTGGAAGACTTGTGAATTGGGTAGCTACAAACAACGAGTCCTTGTGGGTGAAATGGGTGAATGCTAACTATCTGAAGGGGGGGGAATGGTAGGAATATGCTCCAACAAGTAACTCCAGTTGGGTGTGGAGGAGGATCTGCAGAGTGAAGCAGAGGCTAGCAGCTGGGTATTTGCAGGGGATATGGCAGGTGCAACCGTCTGGGTACACTCCTGCTGGCTGTTATGAGTGGCTCAGAGGGACACAACCCAAGGTGGAGTGGTCTAAAGCTATTTGGGATAACTGGAGCTTGCCTAAGCACAGGTTCCTGGGATGGCTCATTGGTCACAACTCGTTGCATACAAATAGCAGACTTATGAGATTTGGGATGGATGTTGATGGACAGTGTGTCCTATGTGGGTTAGCAGAAGAGACGCAACAGCATTTATTCTTTGCGTGTGCCTACAGTAGGAGAGTTCTACAGTTTGTGATGGGTGATCTTGGTTTAAAGCTCCCTGAGGTTGACATTTTGCATTGGTGTGTCCATAATCCTGGTTTGAAAGTTCAGCGAGGGGTGAAGGTTGCTTTGGTTATGAGCATTTGTATCAAGTATGGCAGCAAAGGAACAAATGTAGAGTTGAGCAAGTTCTGATGAGGCCTATGTGCCTAGCTCAACTGATCAGTGAGGACATGAGGAAGAGAATAAGGGAAAGGGACAAGAGTAGGATGACTATACATGAGCTAGATTGGTTAGGAAGTTTAAAATTTACTTGAAGTTTTGAAGTGCTTAACCTTTCAAGTATGTAATTGACTCCATATTTTTATATATAATATACTCTCACATTTTACCAAAAAAATAAGTGATAGATAAGGCTCTCTGTTACTTAGGAGCCAGTGTCAGTGTCATGCCTCTTTCTGTCTGCAAGAAACTTAATATAGGTCACCTTAAAATGACTAATATCACCTTACACATGGCCGATAGATCTGTTAGACGACCCTTGGGTATCTTAGAGGACGTGCCTGTTAAAGTAGGCAAGTTATGTATACCAGTAGACTTTATTATTTTAGACATAGATGAGGATACCCGGACCCCAATTATACTAGGAAGACCATTCTTATGTACAGCTGGGGCCATTATTGATGTCAAACAAGGGTGTTTGACTCTTGCAATGGAGGATGATGTGATCACTTTTAGCCTGCCTGGTACACTTGCTCAGCCAATGATAGAGGATACTTGCTATTCAGTTGATATTGTTGACGAGTCGGTTTATGACTTCTGGTCGGGTTCTTTTATAAAGGATCCACTAGAAGCTTTGATGCTTTTAGATGAGTGTGCAGATAACCCAGAGAACAATTATGATGTGTTGGATTTGCTCGAAACTGCTTTAGATGAGCGTGAACTCACCGACACTGAAGGGGAGAGAGTGGAACAAATGATCAATACTCTTTGCACCATAGAGGTAAAGGTACCTGAGCGTAAGCCTCTTCCTTCTCATCTTAAATATGCTTTCTTAGATGATACAGAGCAATATCCAGTCATTGTTAGTGCCAAATTGGATGATGATCAGCTGACCGCTTTGTTAGTTGTTCTTAAGAAAAACAGGAAAGCCAAGGGTTATTCATTGGATGACATTAAGGGCATTAGTCCCGACCTTTGCATGCACAGAATTGAGCTTGAGGAAGATCACAAGCCTTACAGACAGGGTCAGTGCCGACTGAACCAGAAGATGCAGGACGTTGTGATGGCTGAGGTAATGAAGTTGCTTGATGCATGTATTATCTATTTTTTTGGTTATTCTAAGTGGGTGAGTCCAGTTCAGGTAGTTCCTAAGAAAGAAGGGACTATTGTGGTAAAGAATGACAAAAACGAGTTGATACCTACTAGAGTAGTAACTGGTTGGCGGATGTGCATAGACTACAGACAGCTGAATGCCGCCACGAAGAAAGATCACTTTCCCCTTCCTTTCATTGATCAAATGGTAGAAAGGTTAGCTTCTCATAACTTTTTCTGTTATCTAGATGGATACTCAGAGTTCTTTCAGATCCCTATTCATCCAAACGATCAGGAAAAGACTACTTTTACTTGTCCTCAGGGTGTTTTTGCTTATCGCAGGATGCCTTTTGGTTTATGTAATGCCCCTGCCACCTTTCAAAGGTGCATGATGGGGATATTTTCTGAGTATATAGAGTCTATTATGGAAGTCTTTATGGACGACTTTAGTGTCTATGGAAGTGACTTTGCTAATTGTATGTCTAACCTTGATAAAGTGTTGCAGCGCTGCATTGAGGTTAATCTTGTGCTTAATTGGGAGAAGTGTCACTTCATGGTCAATGAGGGAGTTATATTAGGGCACTTAGTTTCTGACAGGGGCATTGAGGTTGACAAAGCAAAGGTGTAAGTGATTCAGCAATTACCTCCTCCTGTTAATGTCAAAGGAGTGAGGAGTTTCCTTGGTCACGCTGGCTTTTATCGCCGGTTTATCAAGGATGCCCCCTTTGCATTTACTGATGAATGTTTTTCTGCGTTGATTTCGGCACCGATTATACAGCCTCCTAACTGGGACTTGCCGTTTGAGATTATGTGTGATGCTAGTGATTATGCACTAGAAGCGGTGCTGGGTCAGAGGAAAGACAAAGCTTTGAATGCAATATACTATGCGAGCCAAACTCTGGATGAGGCTCAAGTGAAGTACACCACTACTGAGAAGGAGCTGTTAGCTGTGGTTTATGCGCTAGAAAAATTTCGTTCTTATTTGATAGGGTCAGAAGTTACTGTTTTTACTGACCATGCAGCGCTGAGACACCTTCTTGCTAAGAAGGAAGCTAAACCACGATTCCTGAGGTAGATACTCCTCCTTCAGGAGTTTGATTTACAGATCAAAGATAAGAAAGGTGCAAAGAACGTAGTAGCTGATCATCTGTCGCGACTATCGCAGCAGGAGGGAGAAGATTCTTTACCTATTGATGATTCTTTTCCCGATGACTCCTTATTTGTTGTTATATCTTCTCATCCTAACCATGACCCTTGGTATGCAGATTTAGCTAATTATGTTGTTAGTGGCTAGCTGCCACCTGACCTTTCTTATCAGCAGAAGAAGCGTTTTCTCTACAACGCTAAGCAGTACTTCTGGGATGATCCTTATTTATTTGAGTGTGCAGACGGTCTCTACAGACGGTGTATTCCGCAGTGGGAGACTAGAGCCATCTTGGAGGGCTGTCATTCATCCTCCTATGGTGTTCACCACGGTCCATCGCGCACCATGGCTAAGGTACTTCAGTCTTGCTTTTACTGGCCTACTTTGTTTGCTGATGCTAAAGTGTTTGTTTCAGCTTGTGATGCTTGCCAGCGCTCTGAGAATATTTCTAAGAGACATGAGATGCCACAAAATGGCATCCTAGAGGTCGAGATTTTTGATGTCTGGGGCGTTGATTTCCAAGGACCCTTCCCGTCTAGCGAAGGTAATAGGTATATTTTGGTAGCAGTATATTATGTGTCTAAATGGGTGGAGGCAATCGCTTCGCCTAATTGTGATGCCAAGACCGTGATTAAAATCTTCAAAAAGATTATCTTCCCCGATTTGGTGTCCCTAGGGTCGTCATTAGTGATGGGGGAATGCACTTCAAAGAAAAGAAGCTTACTTCTATATTGTCTAAAGTTGGTGTTCAACACCGGCGCGGTTTGGGGTATCATCCCCAAACTAGTGGGCAAGTTGAGGTCTCTAATCGAGAGATTAAAGAGATTTTGGCTAAGGTAGTTTCTAAATCACGAAAGGATTGGATTTTCAAACTGGAGGACACATTATGGGCTTATCGGACTGCCTTTAAAACACCGATTGGTGCATCACCATATCGGCTGGTTTATGGGAAGTCCTGTCATTTACCTGTTGAGTTAGAGTGTAAGGCTTGGTGGGATATACGTGAACTAAACTTTGATCCTAAGTTGTGTGGTCAGAACCGTTTATTGCAGCTAGATGAATTGGAGGAGTTTAGGCTAAATGCCTATGATATCTCACGCATCTACAAAGAGAAGACGAAGAGATGGCACGACAAGCGGATCATACCTCGATAATTTCATGTCGGGCAGAAGGTGTTGATGTTTAATGCCCGACTGCGTTTATTTCCTGGCAAGCTGAAGTCCAAGTGGAGTGGCCCTTATACAGTGACTGGTGTCACCAAATTTGGGTCCGTTGAATTAGAAAGCTCCGAGGGAAATAGGTTCAAGGTAAATGGCCAATCTGTGAAGCATTACCATGAAGCAAACGACGCAGATAGCCAAGTTGAAGTTCTGTACTTCGACAATCCTGATGTGCCAGCTAATTGAAGCCATAAAGGTCGTGCGGGACCTCTTAAACCTGCGCTACCCGGGAGGCAACCCGGACTGTTTAATTATACTTTTGTTTGAACTTGTTGTTTTATTTTTATGCTGTGTGTTTAGACTCTAGTTACGAATAACTGCTGAACTTGTGCGTACTCTTGTTAGTCTCGTAGTCCTTTTGTTGCGATTTTGCAGGTGATTGGGTCGATCAAGTTGTTTTCTTACTCGATCGAGCACTTTTGCTTCCATTTCTACTCGATCAATCATATGCTGCCTTCGATCGAGTACCTGCAAATTTCCTCTTCTCGATCGAGTGGTACTTCTGTTCGATTAAGAGCTTCTGGCACCATTTCCACTCGATCGAACCCCTCTGCCCTTTTCGATCGAGTCCTGCTGTTATTCCTCGCATGCTGCGATGCTATGGGCCATTTGTGTGACCTCCCATCTTCATAGTCGGTTTGGGGAGGTCCCTCATTTACGTTATCTTGTAAGTTTTCCGACTTCTGTTCTCCTTTTCTCTTCAGTTTGCATTTCTTTCCCTATTTTTGGTACAATGAGGGCATTATACGGTTTGGTTTTGGGAGGTATGCATCCATATCTGTGTCTGCATGTTTTGTTGCATTTCAGTTTGCAAGTTTATTTATTTTCGCATGCATTAAACAGAATAAAATTAAAAAAATTCACGTTTATTTTTGCATTTAGGTTGAGTCGGAACGTTGAACTTTTATGCTGCTTTGAGTCCTTTTACCCTTACCTTGCATATTATGGACATTCTGTTGGCATGGTAATGTGCATAATCTACGAGTTTTTGTTTAAAACTTACCTGAAGGAATAGACTTGACTCATATATTGGCAAGCTACATTTACATTCTAAGGTTTAGAGCTTAATAAACTGGTGACATCCATGACTAGTTTCATGTAGGATGTGAGTAGTACTCTCTATAAGACATGTAACATCAAATTGCATAAGCATGAATTCAGTCTACTTGGTACCTGTATGCATTCGGTCTGTGGTTGGTGACATATGTTAGGAGAGGTAGTTTCCTTTATTTCATTCTACCCATGAGCTCCACATAGCCAAATTGCCTATTTTGTCCTATATAACTACAATCTATAATTTTGCCTACCCTAGCCGAGCTAGTAATAGTAGTTGTTGGGAATGTTCCATTGCAATATGATTATATCTATTTTGAGAAGTTGGTGGAAATGTTGAAGGGAATGAAAAAAAATAAAAATGAAAAGAAAATTTGTGAAAAATGAAAGAAAGAAATATGGAAAAAAAGAAAAGAAAGATTATGAAAAGTCATGAGCCAAGAAATACACTATTTTGTGATTTTCGCTCCCATGTTATATGTGTATCTTATGGGGAGTTGACGATATTATGATGGTTAGTGAGTTGTGTGTTGCAATTTAGCACCAGTTTGCATTGATATTTTGAGTATGAAGCTGGGAAGTGTTTCTAATTTGGATTCGTTGTTGCTAGCCTAGCTATTAACTCCACATCTCCAAATTCATTATAGCCCCTTATTACCCATTACCTCACTTACCCAAATATAAGTCCTTGGCATGTGTCTTGGTCATTAGTTGGTTGGAATATATATGTACGGTTGTAGAGACTTTATTCATGTTAGACTGCATGCATGTTCTTATAGGTCGAGTTAGGTGAGTGTCTTTACTTCTTTCTTTCTCTTGCTTATATACTCACCTTATGCTTAATTTGTGTGAGGAGCGACCCGTGAGAGACCGATATTTATGTGTCATGCAAGGTCGATGGTTCAGCAGTTTGAAACATTGATTTAACTCGTTTGCACTTGTTAATTGCCACTTTGTTAGTTGTTGCATTAAATTGGTTTGAGTGGATGATTTGTAGCTGATGAGTTGGTCCCGTTTCGTAGTTGTATTTAGTTGCATTCATAGTTTGCTTGAGGACAAGAAAAGGTTTGGTTTGGGGAGATTTGATGCGTGTATTTTATATAAGGTTTTTACCTCAATTTTACACGTATTTTTGTGTTATTTATGTGGCATCTAGCTACAAATGCCCCTGATTAGTCTAATTTGGGTTTGTCTTGTATAAATTGCAGGTACGGACCAGAAAGGAGCAAAATCAAGCCTGGACTTATCCTAATCGCATGCATTTTTTAGAACAAGGAATCGAAGCCTGGAATCTGTCACTTAGAGATGCGTGAAGTGGCCTCGGAAGGTGCCAAGGAGTTCATACGTGCTTATATAGCTCGATCGACCAGTTTTGCTACTCATTATGGTCGATCGAATGCTTTATCCCTAAAGAATCACTCGATCGAAATCTTCTTTCACTCGATCGAGTTAGCTATTATCTTAAATGTTCGATCGAACTCCATTTTCACTCGATCGGAAGGATTTTCAAGAATTATCCTCGATCGAGTGGTTTTATTTCACTCGATCGAGAGACTATGTGTTTTATGTGGGCTTTGAGCTATTTTCGAGATTGGCTTTTGTAATTAGAGTATATGTTATGACGGCAGTCAGAATACTATCTATCATCTCTTCTCTCTTTTTCGACTTCTCTATCCTTTTCCTCTCTTAAAACTTGAAAACCTAACTCTCCATTGTTCTTCCTTGTAATCGGTATTCTCTACTTTTAATTTATCAATTACTTTTGCCTTGTTACTCTTATTTCTTTAATCTCTATTGTTTCTATTTTCCTTCTTATCATCAATTATGCTTAATTTCTATTGTTTATGTATTGTTGTTGTTTACCCAATAATTATGCATAGCTAATCTCCCTTGCTAAGACATAGGGGAGCCATGATTTAAAGGAAATATGAATAAGTGATTAGGTTTGATGCAAATTAGGTCTATGTTGTCAATCGCTGCATATAACTGTTCTTGTCTAATTGAGTCAACACAATTAGGTGATTAATCACGGTACACCTTAACCTAGATCAGAAGATTAGAAAAGGTAGGACCTGTAGCGAACATTAGAGCATTCTAGTGAGGGCGGAAGCTAAGCTAATAGTGTCTTAGGGTGAATTGAGACCGGAAGGAGATATTCGTTACCCTGTGGATCGAACTTGCACTGACCCGAGACCTTAGATTACATTTCCTGAGAATCATGGTGAACCGACTGTCTTAGCTGCTTTTTCTCTGCTTGTTTGTTTTCAACTCTCTCACTTTATTTCTCTCCTTGACCTCCTTAGTTTAGAGCAATCATTCAAAAACCCCCAAGAATTTGTTACCCTGACGGATTTAGTTAAGCTGACATTTTTCCATCTCCCTGTGGAGATCGACCCTACTTACCGTTGACTTCTGTTAGTAGTAATGTATTTATTTTTGGTACCTAATGACGGTATCATTAACTTTATGTTAATATCCATCGAACTGGATATCTTAGAGATGTATTATTCTTCTCCTAATTCTTTCATCATTCACAATGATCAATATGTCGTTTACATATAAGACTATTAGCACCACCTTAGTCCCACTAAACTTCATGTATAAACATAACTACTCGACAATTCGAGAAGGGTTTATCACATGACCCATGACCAAAACATAAAATTCAACTCTTTGATATCTACTTATGACTTCTTATTAAGTTCGCATCCTACCTTAGGATAGTTGCGATTTACAAAACTCATGCAAGATGATTTTAAAATCCAACTATATCAAATCATATCCGAATACAATGAAGCGTTGTTGTTGCGTGCAAAACCCTTTGCCACCAATCAACCAAGCTAAATAAACATCTTCATGTTTATGCTCACTTCGGATCTTAATAAGTTGCACGATTGTTACTTTCAAAAGGTAACATGACTCCTGTCAACTTAGGTTTCGAAGAAATATCAACTGACTTAGACAAAGATGGAACATTTTCCTATGTCTTATGCTCTCAGTTTGTGGCTCTTGAACATTTTCTCCCACTCTTTTTAGAAATAATCCTCTTATCTCAAAAGACAGCATTACGAGCCACAAACATGTTGTTCTCGTGATAGTTGGGTTAGAAAGCCACATGCTTTCTTTCTAAACAAGCTACAACTTAGGTACCATGCCTAATCATATCATATATGAATTGTACTTGATTGCTTTAACTATGTTTTGTTTTAGTGGAATAAATAAATATTATACAAATTGTGATAGAAACAACTTCCAACTTTATAGTAAAGATTCAATCATATCGTATAGGATTCTTTGTATCCTTATAACACACCTTATCTTTATAGGGTGTGATTATGAAAGTGATCTTGTGATACCATATCACACTCTATTTGGTGTAAATCAAAGTCATTACTTTATTTTTTCAACCTTTTTTTTGTAGAATGTGAGCTTTGTATTAAACTTCAAAAAACATAATACAATAATTCTTGTACACCACCAAAACTTAGGAAAGGCTACAAAAGTGCAAAATTAAACATGAATATCTAGACTAAGTAGCCAGCTCCTATCCTTCCTAGGCATAACATGCTGAATTTTCTGTAAAATACGAGCCCTCAACATAGACTGAACTTCCATGATAACTTTCCTTGGTGAAGACAACACCAGTGATAGCCTGCACCCATTCCTCTGATGCCAAATGCAGTACCTGTTGGGAAATGTGTCCTCAACAATAGTGCGATCATATGATTTAAATATCATTATTAAATCTCATTTCAAGAATACGGAAGGGATGATACATTACATATATAGTCAACTGGTCCACACATATCGGTAATGATTGGCTGGCTAGAGTTTGACATTATTGTCGTGCGACGGTGGTGATCGATTGATCCTTGAGGTCACACCTAAAGGACGATTCCCTTAATTGAAAAGGTTAATTAGTTGTATACCGTCTGATTAATTAATTCCTTAAAATTGAACAATTTGATTTGTGAGAGAGAAAATTGATATCTTATTATAATGGGATTAAATAAGATTTATTTTAGTAATAAAATGCTTTGTTGCTAAAATTATTTATTGTTTGAGAAACAATAAAGATAAGAATGAATGGTTAATTATAATTACAAGAAGTTGTGAATTATAACTATATGACCCATTTTATTTATGTGATCAAGTATCACTAGTCAATTTGTTGTATGAAATTTAATTAATTCATGAAATGATATTTATGTGATAAATATGCATTAAATTAATTAATAACATGTATTCTACTACATGTGACATATTGTGTGACAAATGACAAATTGACAAAATAAAATGGTAGTCCATTTTAAGTACATGGACCGAAAAATGGAGGGTGTGTTAGTGGGTTTTGGTTGTTTTATTTTATTTGATAAAATAAACATAATGATGCCTACCTACTACTAGTCTTACACATCTTACACACCTACTATTTTTGAAAAGAGTAAAAGAAAATGAAATGATGCCATTTAGGCTCCCTAAAACCGTGTGACTCCATCTAAATGGATGTGAGTTGGTTCTTTTCTTTTTCTAACACACTACCATTCAATACACATGCAAAATGTTCATGTATCCTCTCTTCTCTCTCTTTTATCTTCATCAAAAAGATGAGATTTAATCTAAATTGTTCATATAAGATTACTAAAATTATCAAAGTAATATATGAGTATTAGTAATCAAATTTAAGGTAAACCACAATATAAACATCTAGTGCATGTTAGTTTGTGGGATTAAGGGATTGTCTTGGGTGCTACTAATTGGAGAATCTCTACTTTGGGATTTTTGTATGTTCATCCATTAAAGGAAAGCTCAAGAACAAGTGAGTAGGAGGACTCACTTGTGCCCATAAATCCGAAAATCACATGGTGAGATATAGATTTTTCCATCTCTTTAATTAATGTTTGCATGCATAAAATCCATATTTAATTTTATGACAAATTAAATAAAATCACATATATGAATATGTATGTATATAGATCTACATTTCTTTCAATTGGTATCGAGCGCGGTTGTTTGCATGCAAATTGGTTAAAAGTTTTTCCGAGTTATATGAATAACAAATAAAACTTGTAAAATTTGTGTTATTATGATATATCACGAAATAATTACATGCATGTTAATATTTCTGGTCCTAAAGTGTTTTAGGATATTTTGGTTAATTTTTCGGATTTTTATTGTTCATATTTAATAATAATGACATTTAAATGTGATTTTATGAGTAAAAATGTCATTTTTGGTCGAAAATTAGCTATACTTCGAATTTTCACTTGGTTTTTGGATATGTTGTCACATATATTATTTTGAGATAACCTGTAAATTTTCATAATTTTTGGACTTGTTATGCTCGAAAAATGGATTTTTCGTCATTAAATTCGGATTTAAGAGAAAAATAGGTTAATATGAGTTAAATTTCGAATCTGGTCATAGCAAATTAATATGTTGTCACATGCAATTTTACAAGATGTGTGTAAAATAATTGGCTATAAAGAAGTCTTTTAGCATGATTTATGAATTTTTGAAGAAAAATGGCATAAATAGTGACATTATTAGTTGAAAATTAATAAAACATAACCTATGACTTAGGAAAAACGTCTAATGTTGCATTTTATTATATTTTTCAGATCTAAAATTGAAAAGTTAATGAAAATAATTTTTACATGTTTTTATGATTATTTTATTAAATATCGATAAACCGCAACATTGTTTTTCGGAAAAATTTCGAAATTTTTAACCTAAGATTTTGAACATTATGAGTGTCATGGAATTTTTCCAGAATGTTCATGAATTTAAATTTCAAATTTTGAATTTATTTGAAATTTTTGGATTTATTTGAAGTTTAATAGCTTATTTTTGTAAATTTTTGTCCATTTATGAACAATTTTGTAAATAAAAGTTAATTATGGTCAAATTACTAGTGGAGACTATATTTTGAGTCCTAAGAGGTTAGGGTAATTAACTTATGCATAAATATGAGTTTGTGCATTTTTGTGATTATAAAATGTTGAAATCACGCAAATCCGTAAAAACCGAGTAATATACGATATTGGCTAATTAAAAGGCGATTTAGCATAAAAATTGAGCATGTTCATACATATTATAATGCTGCATTTTTCTTTATGATTGTCATAATTTTAATTTATGTAATTTTGAATTATGTAATTTTACTTAGTATGGCCTTAGATTTTAATTGATATTTCCCGAAATGTATGGGAATATCGATTCGGTTGTAATTTTTAATGTGATCTCGTATCACCGTTTTGTAATTTAATAGATTGATTTTATTTTAGTTACAAATGTATAATAGGAAATTATGTAATTTATTATGTAATTTTATTCATTCCGGAGTTCCTAAGACGGATTTCTTCAAGAATGGCGATACATAAAGACGGTGTTACCTCGAGATGCGTGCCTCAACCGAAGTTCAAGGGACCAATGGAGTTGGTTTCCGAATTTGTAATAGTTAAAGAGTTTTTCTATTTTAGGAAAGGCCATACTAGGATTTATTTATCTTTATGCTTGCATTTTATTTTATGTCACATGCATCGCTAAATCGCCATAACTAAAACATGCATTGTCATTTTATCGAGTTTATCGACCGTGTCAATTAGAATTATCGTAGTTCACCGCTTTAGTTCACTTAAAACGTGATAGATAATAAATTGACATGACCTCTCGCTAAAACAATTAATTGAGACATAGCCTTACCAAATAGTAGAAACCATGAAAACCTATTTCGTGAGGGAGTGCACTCGGCCCTACCGGGGTACAAACCTTGTTACGTAGGGGAAGTGGGTGATAAATGTCAATCCACCGAGTTCATGTTGATGAGGGTTTCATCGGCCATACCGTGCCCAAGTTGATGTGGATTTGGATCATGGACACATTTATTCGAAATTTGGATTGAGCTCAACGGAAGTATTCGCGACCGTAGTTGCATGTGTTCCGGGCTATAGATAATTATTAAAGTAATTTTATCGACCAAGAGTTCTAAAAGTAGAATCGATTAAAGCGTTAATCCACCGAGTTATATTGATAAGGGTTTCATCGGCCATACCGTGCCTAAGTCGATATGAATTTGGGTCTTGGAATCATTTATCATAGTTGGGTAGAGGTCACTATATAAATGCTATACTTGTTTACAAGTATTAATAAAACGATAAATGTTAAGTTTTCCACTATTCCGTTGTTATTATTGTTCTATTTCTTTACCACAATTCGTATACGATATCATTTCGATTTTTGATTCAAATCTCCATTAAAATATCGTAACTAAAGACAAATATGAGTTTGCTTCTAAAACCTCAAATGAACCATTGCTAAGGATCTCTCGTAAAGAGTATAGATTAAAGTTATTCATTATCAAACAGGTTTTTGATTCTTGACTAACACATCTACTTGCAATGGATTGTTTTTCATGTACTTAAATGCATTAAGTACATCGAAGCGATAAAATTGTTTTGGTAATTAGTTTTGTCAAGAACTCGTAATTGACCAAAATAACGCAACCACTTCAATGAAAGTTTTTAAGACTAAAACGAACAAATGAAGAGTGTTCTTCATGAATTCAATTTTGCTTCTCAAAGCAAAGACTCATTGAAATGAGTGGGAGCATTCTCTTAAACCGTTAAGATGAGGACGAGGTTCAAGAAGTAAAGATTATAATGGAATTGATACAAGGTAATGTTAAAGGTAAAGTTGTTGAGAATAACGATACTAAACCTATCAATCCCGACCGATAAAGTTTCCATTGTCTTAAAATGTTGGACACGAGAAAGGAAACTACCCCAAATTATTGAAGAATCAACAAGTTAGTTGTGGGACATCTAATGGGACCTTCTTCTTTAAAGATGTTTATTTGATTAAACATAAAATTTTGCTAGTACTACTTCGTCTATATTAGAAACCAATGGAGGTTTTCATCATTGTACTTGATACATAGGATGATTAGAATATGACGACTAGCAACAATGATATCGAGAGACAGAGTAATTGTGTACTCAATCTAGTTTTTGGATTTAAAGTTGTACTTAATTATGACTATTAAGTGCATAAACTCTAAATAAGAATATAAACTTGTTAAGATGCAAAAGAGGTTTTCACCTTTGTGACCCTTTACACCATGATTTGATGTATGGCTAGCCCATCATCAAGGTGATTATATTCTAAACCAAACTAGAATGATATATCATGAAGATGATGTAAGACTCAAATTGGTAACCCAAGATTAAACCTTAAATTTTGGAATGATGAACGCAAAGAGTTATCGAGTACTCTTGAAACCATTAGATTGTTAATGGTGTATGCGTATCTTGTATTCAAAGCAAGATGTCTCGTGCCTTTTGGTTGAAAAGGAGATCGAGTTTGTAAATCATCGATCCAAAATAGGTTGATCATTTTCTTTTACCAACGATTTAAGTTGACGATAATATGTTCACTTAATAAGGTAAATAGAGAAATCTTTGAAGAATTTCAAAGAGTTCAAGGAATCACGATTTAGTCGTGATGGGATTATCAAAATGAAGACTTTGATATAAGCAAAAGAAAATGTGATATAGTATCACAAGTTAATCTCTCCTAGCACGCATTATGGAATAATGTGTGATTAGATAAGAAATCAAACGCTATTCGATATGGTTTGGATTTCAATCAAGTTACTTTGAGTTACTTGATCCTTTTGGGGATTTTATCATTTTTGTCTAAATTATTTTTCCACTAAATCGAATCATATGAGATATGAAATGGTAAGGGTACCATGGTTGTAAGTTTTCACAAAGAAACAAATGCTCTTTTTTCCTCTTCAATTAACACGAGTACGACGGGTTTGCGGCTCGTGAAGCTGTCTTTCTAAAATACAAGTTTATTTCTAGAAGACAGAGTGGGAGAAATTATTCAAGAGCCACAAAGATGTTATGTCTCAAGAACCACAAAGATGTTATGTCGCAAGAAACTGGACTTTCTTGACTACATGAGACGTTTTGTGTGAGACGTTGTTTCTTTAAAACCTAGGAGGTTAAATTCGTCACTTGTTAAAGATGATGAATTCATGCTACTTTTAAGAAAGTAAAGAGCTTATAACTTACAAAAGAAATTGTTTGATTCAAGTTGATTACTTCTAGAAGGTAATCAACAAATGACTTACATAAGAGTGTTTAAGTCACAACTCAATACTAAGGCTTAGAGCCATGAAAATCCGAAATAAAAAGGCTTGATTAGTTGCAAAGGGTTTTGCAAAGAATAAAGAGAGATTTCAAGGCTTGATTAGTTGCAAAGGGTTTTGCACTAATAAAGTGAGATTTCAAGGTTGATTGGTTGCAAAGGGTTTTTACACCAATTGAAATGCTTAAGTCTATTTGGATCTTCTTAGGGATTGTGTTTCATTATTATGAAATACATAGTGAGTGAATCTAAAACCCACTTCTTCAATTAGAAGTGATGTATTCAATACATGTCTTGAGTTTTGTAGATTCTTGCAATCCCAAGATAATGTGAAACTTAAGAGAGGGTCTTAAGTAGGACATCAATGAGTTGTAATCAACATTTTATTCATGTGATAAAACATTTCTCGATAAGTCAAGAAGTTGTGTTTATACATGGAGTTTAGTGGGAGTTACGGAAATTTTAATTAGTCCGATATGTGGATGACATATTGATCATTGAGAATGATTTAAGACTTTTGGAGTATTATAATACATCTTTAATATCCGGATCTATGAAGATAAATCCACATGATATTAGCGTCAGTAAGAAGTCTTATGTTGATAAGATTCATGACTAGTTCAATTAAATTGAACATATTTGATTGATTTCATTTGCTTCCACATTTGCAGATCAATTAAATGAGTAATGATGTATAACACTTCATATACTTTGAGTATGATGAATTGTTTTCAAAATCGAATTTAAGTAATCTTTACCTGGTATGTAAAGATTACCCTTAAGTGCTTCATAGAAGTATTAAGGAAGTAAAGCAAAGTGTTTATGATGCAATTTTGTGTAAGGGTGTTACACAAGTGACAATTGACAATTGAGATTGCGCATGGTTTCCGACAAAACCATAATCAAAACACATCAGGATGGTTAAGATACCATTGTGGCAATATTAATTAAGAAGTAGATTTTCTAGAATCGTTCTAGGCAATAAAGAACAATGAGAGATATTTATAACGGAAATTGAGTACACTTGCAATCATGAGATGTGCAAGAGGATGAGTCCCGCACACTGTGAAAACAGTGGGAGCTATTCTTAGGCTAGAGGGCCTATGTCTTGATTGGATCTCGACACGTACTCGGAAAGTTTTGTGATGCAAATGTATACATTACAAAGGAAAATGAATATGTAGTAAGGTTGAGTAAGGTACAAGAAGTTGATAAAACCTACTAACCGAAGCCTTCTCAAAGGCTAAACATGATGAGTCATGCCATTTCAACTGAATTGAGATGAATAACTACATAAAAGATCAAATTAGATTATAGAATATGAAGTAGTAATCAAGCATTGACTATTCATATGTGATAATCGCATTTGTCGTTTGAGTTTTACTCTAAAACTCTTCTTTTATACTTTGTTACATCCAAACGGGTTGTAGAGACAATTGAACCCCGTTAAAGTGAACACGGATTAGCATTGTATTTGCCCATAGTCACTTGTATGAGGTGACGTCTCGAAGTGACTAGAGTGTGATGCGATTGATGGCAAGTTCAAGTGCCATACGGTCATGTGAGATGACTAGTCGATCACATAGGCAGATTGTTAGGAACACTTTGTCGGGCAATGACCGCTTATAGAGTTCTGGCAAATTTATAAAGCCTGGTCGTGGCGAGAGCTACTATAGTATTCTAATGAGTCGATTCTTTTGACTAAAGACTATTCACCTAAGATGGCACAGATTTGATTAACTTTGATTTGTGTTACTACGACCTTCGTAAATGGGGTCAAATGGGCATATTTTGGGTTATGATGGCTGTGGCTAGTCGAAGGAATGAGTGCGATAGGAATTGTCCATCCCCTTGTCGGGTTAAAACAATATCGGGGGCCACTCGAGGAGTAATGAATCGGAAATGCGTGGCCACGCTCGGAAGGTATCCATGGTGGATAAATTCCGGCCAATCGCTTATTCTCCGGATCGAGGAAACCACTCTCGATATGATCACTTGCAAGTACGACCGAAAGACACCTTGCATTGAGTGGGAGATAGTAATAGGACAAGAGAATTGGTGACGCACACTTGTCGAGGACAAGTGGGAGATTGTTGGGAAATGTGTCCTCAACAATAGTGCGATCATATGATTTAAATATCATTATTAAATCTCATTTCAAGAATACGGAAGGGATGATACATTACATATATAGTCAATTGGTCCACACATATCGGTAATGATTGGCTGGCTAGAGTTTGACATTCTGTCGTGCGACGGTGGTGATCGATTGATCCTCGAGGTCACACCTAAAGGACGATTCCCTTAATTGAAAAGGTTAATTAGTTGTATACCGATCTGATTAATTAATTCCTTAAAATTGAACAATTTGATTTGTGAGAGAGAAAATTGATATCTTATTATAATGGGATTAAATAAGATTTATTTTAGTAATAAAATGCTTTGTTGCTAAAATTATTTATTGTTTGAGAAACAATAAAGATAAGAATGAATGGTTAATTATAATTACAAGAAGTTGTGAATTATAACTATATGACCCATTTTATTTATGTGATCAAGTATCACTAGTCAATTTGTTGTATGAAATTTAATTAATTCATGAAATGATATTTATGTGATAAATATGCATTAAATTAATTAATAACATGTATTCTACTACATGTGACATATTGTGTGACAAATGACAAATTGACAAAATAAAATGGTAGTCCATTTTAAGTACATGGACCGAAAAATGGAGGGTGTGTTAGTGGGTTTTGGTTGTTTTATTTTATTTGATAAAATAAACATAATGATGCCTACCTACTACTAGTCTTACACATCTTACACACCTACTATTTTTGAAAAGAGTAAAAGAAAATGAAATGATGCCATTTAGGCTCCCTAAAACCGTGTGACTCCATCTAAATGGATGTGAGTTGGTTCTTTTCTTTTTCTAACACACTACCATTCAATACACATGCAAAATGTTCATGTATCCTCTCTTCTCTCTCTTTTATCTTCATCAAAAAGATGAGATTTAATCTAAATTGTTCATATAAGATTACTAAAATTATCAAAGTAATATATGAGTATTAGTAATCAAATTTAAGGTAAACCACAATATAAACATCTAGTGCATGTTAGTTTGTGGGATTAAGGGATTGTCTTGGGTGCTACTAATTGGAGAATCTCTACTTTGGGATTTTTGTATGTTCATCCATTAAAGGAAAGCTCAAGAACAAGTGAGTAGGAGGACTCACTTGTGCCCATAAATCCGAAAATCACATGGTGAGATATAGATTTTTCCATCTCTTTAATTAATGTTTGCATGCATAAAATCCATATTTAATTTTATGACAAATTAAATAAAATCACATATATGAATATGTATGTATATAGATCTACATTTCTTTCAGTACCAACATGCCATTAAAGCCATACTGCAAACCTGCTTCTGCAATTTAGTATAGTTCAGATTAGAGCCAATCAATCTTCTGTTCAACCAGGCTTCAATCCCTGCAACAATATGTGAACCATAGGCACAGCTGATAAATAAGTGCTCATGTGTTTCCACAGCTTGTTCACAGTTCACACAGCTATCCCTGTCATTAATCCGTAACTGATAAAGTTTTTCCCTAGTGTTCAAACACTTATGCATAACCATCCAACCAGTAAGAGAATGTTTAGGTATATTCCATGACGCCCAAACACTTTTATACCACTGGATAGGGGGTGTGGTCTCTGTAACCAATGATATCCAGAACTAATGGAGTAGCCCCTAGCATCAGCCTGCCAGTGACCATCCACAAAACCTCTACTCAGAAGATCCTTAATTTTACATATATTCCTCCAGTTCCAATTGGAATCAGGAGGAGGTTGATATGTAGACCAGTCAGCTCCCTTTAGGTAAACATGATCAATCCATAACACTCATAACCTATCAGCTTTAGTATGAATCCAATTAACCAGCTTTCCAACAATAGCTTTATTCCACACCTCAACTTGCTTGATATCTAGCCCTCCTTCCTTCTTTCTACAACAGACTTTATCCCATGCTATCAGAGGAACCCTATGATAATCAGACTTACCACTCCAAAAGAAGTTTATGAAAATGGCTTCAATCCTCCTTATGACTTCTTTAGGAATAAGGAAAATAGAGGCCCAATAATTGTGGAGAATGTTTAACACAGAGTTAATCAAAATAAGTCTTCCTGCATAACTTAACTTCCTTGCACCAATACCTCTGATTTTGTTCACAATCTTATCCAGTAGCATATGACAATCAGCTTTAGATAATCTACTAGGTTGAATAGGGACCCCCAGATACTTGAAAGGCAAAACTCCTTGCTGAAATCCTGAGATCTGTACAATATCCAACTTCACAGCATCTGGAACACCATTAAATACAACCTCTGACTTAGAAGCTTTAACCCTCAAACCAGAAGTTTTAGAAAAGGTAGACAAGGCCCATAAGAGCAACATAATAGACTTGATATCACCCTTACAGAACATTAACAAATCATCAGCAAGTAGAAGATGAGTTAATTTTAAGCTTTTGCAGAGAGGGTGATATCTAAAGAACCATTTACCAGTGGCATACTCCATAACTCTAGTCAAATATTCCATATAGATATAGAAGATGAGGGGAGAAATAGGGTCTCCTTGCCTCAGTCCCCTCTTACCCTGAAAGAAACCAAACTGAGAGCCATTCAAATTGAGAGTATAGGATGGAGTAGTAATACAAAGCATAATCAAATGCTAAAAGTGATCAGGGAAATTAAGTGCCTGAAGCATTTGATCCAAAAACTGTCACTCAATAGAATCATAAGCTTTCTGCATGTCCAGTTGAAACATACATCTAGGTGAGACCATGCCTCTATTGTAAAGCCTAAAAAGGTCTTGACATATGAGAATGTTTTCTAGAATGCTCCTCCCTTTAACAAATGCACCTTGATTCCTACTGATGATATCAGGTAAAACCAGTGCCAATCTATTATACATAATCTTAGAAATGGCTTTATACAAGACATTGCAGCAAGAAATAGGTCTAAAATGCTTCACACTAGAAGGTCTCTCTAGTTTAGGGATTAAAGTAATGACAATGGAGTTAACCTGAACAAGAAGATGCCCAGATTCAAAGAAATTGATAACAGCATCACTTATCTCATCCCCAACTATATCCCAAGCATCTTTGTAGAATTGACTCGAGTAACCATCTGGTCCAGGTGACTTGCCATTAGGAATACTAAAAATGCTTTGTTTAACTTCTGCAGTGATAACAGGTGTAGATAACATTAGCCAGTGCTCCTCAGTACAGCATTCACCTCTCCTAACTACATGTTGTTGCACTGAGATAGTCTGCTTGTGGGATCCTAGCAAGGACTGATAATAATCCAAGAAAGCTAATTGGATCTTAGACCCCTCAATGCAGAGATGACCATCTTTGTCTTCAATTTAGAATACCTTATTCATCATTACCCTCTTCTTTATAGCATGGTGGAAAAGGGAGGTATTCAAATCCCCCTCAATGGACCACTGGATTTTAGCTTTCTGTGATAAGAAGCTATCTCTAGCCACAATAAGCTCCTTGAGGTCACTTGCCAAATCCATCACCTGCTGAATAACTTCCAAATCCCCTGGCTTATCAACTAAGGCTTTCTGAATGTTTGCCAAAGCCAGACCAGCAATAGTGGTAGTGTTTTCTATATCAGAAAAACAAGTATGATTCAGTTTTTTAAGTGCAGGTCTGAGAGCCTTCAATTTCTTGATCGCTTTAAACATCTTGGTACCAGAATAGATCCAACTCCAGATAGTGTGCACACTAGACTTAAATTCTTCAGCTTTGCCCCATATATTAAAGTATTTAAAGTCTTTTTCCCCCCTAAATCAGCTCTCCTATTCACCACAGTACATGGACAGTGATCAAAGAGACCTTCTGGATGGAAATGAGCAACATAATCACCAAACATATCCAGCCATTCAAGATTGCCCATAGCCCTATCCAGTCTGCTATAAATTCTCTCATAAGATTCTTGCTTATTAGACTAAGTATAGAGAGCCCCAGTAGCTGAAACATCCTCCATACAACATAAGGAAGAACACTCTTGAAACTGTTCCATTTCTATTTCAGTGGTATGACCACCAAGTCTCTTAATAGGTGATAGAACAGTATTAAAATCTCTTAGCCAGAGCCATGGATCAGAACAGTGACTAGCCACCTATTTTAGGAAATCCCATAGCTTTCCTCTTTCATGAAGGCCATTAAAAGCATATATCATGGTCAAATAAAACTTCTTATCATCAGTTTGAGAATGAACTAACATAAGAATATATTATGCATTGTAAGATCAAAATTGGATATCAAAACAAGAAGGCCTCCAAAAAATCCAAATCCCCCCCCCCCCGTAGTTAGTGGTCACACTCCATCCATCACAAATAGAGGTTTCTCTCTTAAGGAGATTACTAGGTTTGAGCTTAGTTTCCAGCAGACCAAAGAGACCAACCCCATTATTGTGCATAAACCATTTGACCACCTTCTGCTTATTCAGGTCATTAAGACCCCTTACATTCCAAAAGCCAATACTATGCATTAGTATTGGCATCTGGAGGGTCCTTTCCACTCTCTACCACTCCCCCTCCTGGAGTAGCAGTACTAATCAGAGAATCAACAAAAGTATAGGGACTGAATTTTCCAGACAGTCTTATCCCAGCCATCCCACCATGTCTATTCAACCTCATGATCTGCTTTGCGGGTGTAGACTTAACTACAGGAGTTTATCGAACCTGGCCAAGAGGAGGAAAAGCTTCAAGTGTAAAGATAGGTGGAGAAAGAATAATAGTATTCTGAGGTTTTTGTATTGGCCTCTAGACTTATTTGGGTAATGACTGTGGTTTAGCCACAGGCCCATGATCTTTTTTCCTCCCTACTTTATGAACTGGTTTCCTGTATTGAGCTGCAACATGACCAATTCCTTTACAGCTAGTACAGGTAATGGGTTTCCATTCATAAGCAACAGTCACAGTAACCAGTTTTCCAGATTCATCCAAGAACTTCACCTGGTCAGACAAAATCCGATCCATTTGCATCTCAACCATGACCCTAGCATAACTCAAATGAATTTTGTCCGCAGTTGGTCCATCCATTTGGACAAATTTTCCCATCAGACCAACAATTTTTGGCAAGCACTTTCCCCAAAATTTCAATGGAATACCAGCTAATCTAATCCAAACAGGGACAACTTCAACTTTGCCTTTCTCTAATTCAGTGGAAACATCCCAAGGTTTAATTACTATTGGCTTATTATCAAACAAGTAATAACCTGATTTCATCAATGCTTCCCTACTACCTTGCCTAGTGAATCTGACAATGAAAATCTTATTGAGTAAGAACGAGACTCTGTCAATGCCAAATTCACCCCAAACACGATATACATAATCCTCTATAATGTCCCATGGTGGGTTAGCACCCAAAACATAACAATACACAGAGTTATTCCAAAACTCTACCTCAGGTTTGACGTCCTCCGGTGTAAATTGCAACAAGTCCTCCAAATACTCCTCCTCTGCAATAGTTTCCATCACCGGGATAGACTTACCACCATGCTTGAGTATCCAACCATCTTGTTGATTCACTTCTTCATCTTCAGACAAGTTAAGGATGGGGATACCATTCATCTCGTGTAAGGACTTCGTCTTCCTTGCTTCCTCCGATGTCAGGCCACAAAAGGTACCAACTTTAGGTCTCATCTTCGATGAACTAGCTCCATCAGTTCCAAGTAGTGAACTTTTGGCTGCTGACACAGAAGATGACACCTTTTGCAATGGAGAAAAACAGTTATGGTTATTTTGTATATGCTTAACGACCGTCATTGTAGTAGAATTTTAGGTTTCTTAATTTCAGAGCTTTTCTCTCTCTATTTTATCTCTTATCTCGTTATTTTTTTCAACCTTTGAATACAAGATTCGATACTTTTGTTATTTTTTCAACCTTAACAAAGTACTAATACTTTGATTATATAATCTCTAGGTTTCGATACTTCATATAAAGAATTCATTGAACTTATTCAAAGAATTTATCTTCTTACCTTATTAGGTAGATACCAAGTATCAACCTAGTTCGTAGATAAAAGAGACGAAGTAATAGTAACCTTTTCTCATTGAAGTTGTATTCGACCATACACATCATGGTGTAAATAGGTCGAATAACTTATTCTATTCAATATTCTTTTCAAGAAAAGTCACGAATCATCTTGCTTTGAATACAAGATTCGCACATTCCATGAGATTCCTAATCAAATGACGTGGGATACTAGTCAAAACTAGTTTTTTAAATGTGACTTTAAATCGAGAAATGAGAAATAATTGGGATCACCAACTTGAGTCTTATATAATATATATGACATTTAATTCTAGTTTAGCATATAATCACCTTGATTAGTATAGTGTAACCATAAACCTAATCGTGGTATGTAAGAGTACAATGTTTGTTTTAACTGCATAATGGTAAAACCCTTTACCAATTATGCAAAACTCGAATTATATTCTTATTTAGAATTAGTGTACATCATAACAATTACTGAGGTACATCTCTTAATCAAAAACTAGATCTAGTACACTATACATTTATATGTCTATGGATGAATTGGCAACCACTTTGGTTCCATTCTTTTACAAAATGTCTATGGGGTCATACACCCAACTCATTTGATCTTTACTAATTTGGGGTTTGTATCTAGTTTAGTGTCTAACACCTTCTCTCTTGAACCTCGTTCTATCCTTAACGATTTAAGATAGATGCGGTCTTCTTATAGCTCCCACTTACTTCTAAGAATTCTCACTTGATGAAGCTCTTCTTCACTTAATTCCTAGTTAATCCCTCATTAGGGTCAACTACTTAAAAGTGTTTGTGGTATTTGATCACAAGGATTTCTACAAATAGATTTACCAATTTATGTTAACATTGTCATGTTCTTAACTATTTAAGTACTTGATTACAAGTTTTTAGTTTGAGCTATAAGGTCGTTGAACCGTGGGTGCATAGAAGAATTATCAAAACATATTTTGACTAATTACTACTTCTATTTATTCTTCTTCATAAGAGATTTCATATACATAGGTATGTAAGGAATTTAAGATGTTAATCTTATATTTATATAGGACGATTGCTATCGAGTTCTATGGAATAGAAAGATTTCTATGGAGCTAGTCCACAACCTATGATACAGTTCATTTTTAGAAAGAGATTCTTTGTCGTTAGCAATAGTGGTTTAGCGGAGACTCGTGTTATAATCGAATGATATCGCATATGAGTAGGAGTAATGAAATAGAACAACATTAAAAACAATGAAATAGTGGGAAAATTAAACATTCATCGTTATATTTAAAACATTTTAGTATGTTTAAGTATTTATATAATGACCTCCACCCAATTATATAAATTATTCCGAGATCCAAATCCATACTAACTCGATTGTGAGCTAACGGGCCCTCTACAACCTAACTAATATGACTTGGTGGGTTAACTCTTTAATCGATTCTACACTTAGAACTCTCGGTCGATGAAATTACGTTATGTTCATCTTTAGCCCGGACCTATTGCGGCTATGGTCGCTAATACTTCCGTTGAGCTCAACCAAATTTCGAAGTGTAATAACTATTTATTACCCCACTTACCCAACGTCAATAGAAAGCACCCCGAAAAATCGTATTGTACCCCTTATGAAATTGAGACTCATGGGTTCCTACTATTTGGTAAGGCTATGTCTCAATCTTTAAAATGTGTGAGGTCGAATCAATTTATTATCTATCAAATTTTAAGTGGACTAAATTGTTGAACTAACGATAATTATAATTGAAACGGTCGAATACTCGATATAATATGCATGTTTAGTTTATGGCGATTTGGCAATGCATGCAAACATATAAAGGAAAAATGCAAAGCAATAAATAAATTTCCTAGTATGGCCATCCTAAAATATAAAATCTAATATTCTATTTACAAATTCGAAAACCAACTCCATTGGTCCCTTGAACTTCAAGTGGCACGCTTCCCAAGGACTCCGTCTTGATCGGAACTCCTTTCCGAGTGGCACCGTCTTGGGGAAACCTCGGATTACAAATATAATAAAAATTAAATAACATTTCTATTATACATTTGTAACTAGTAAAATAAAACTGATACGAGATCACATTAAAAATAGAACCGAATCGGTATTCCCTTACATTACGGGTAATACCGATTAAAACTAAGGCCATACTAAGATAAAGTTACATAATTCAAAATTTACATAAATAAAATATGACATTCATAAATAAAATATGCAGCATAAATATATGTGTCTAACATGCCAAATTAATGTGCCAAATCGCCCTACTTAAACCTTATATCTTATATAATCCGGTTTTATGGAAATGCGCGATAATAACTTATTAAAATCACAAGTCAATACTTAAATCAAATGTAAGCCCAAGTTAAATTTTTTTTTTTTTGATGACGAGGGGGTTGAATCCCCCCGGGCCCATGCATTCCCGCACCACCACATGGACCATGTAAGCCACCCCCTTCGGGGGCTGCAGTGGCCAAGCGATCATCGCCCCAGGTGGTAGTCGAACCCGGGACCTCTCAACTCCTGCATTTCTGCAAGCTTCAAGGTTTAACTCGGCTACCACTGGACTAACACCACTTGTCCTAACCTTCTTAGGACTCAAAAATTAGTCTTCACTAACCATTTGACAATAATTCAACTTTGTTTTGTATTATTGCTTATTTAAACTTCTTTTAATCATAATAATTAAAAAACAATCTCCAATAAATCATAAAAAATTTGAAAATTTTCGAAATCACGTTTTTGCAAAAACTGGAATATTACCAAGATTCCAAAAATTTAATAAAATTTGCCCACAAAATAATTTTCAATTTATTTCTTAAATAAATCGCATAAATCATAACTTTTACCATTTAATTCCAAATTAAACATAAAAATTATGGAAAAATCAAAATCAAAAGTTTGAACATTCCTAAATAATTTCCAGAACCTGGAAATGGTAAAATTTCAACCAAAAATTTCGATTTAATTTTTATGACTAATGAAGTTGTTTTTTATCGATTTTATCATATAAAAATAAATAAACATACTAAATCAATGAAATTAATCATGCAACTTTAGATCTGATGTTCATATCATATATACAACATTAGAAAAAAATTTCATGCCAAAAATTTTATTTCAGCTATTTTTGCTAAAATTAGTAACTATTTATGTCATTTTTACATTAAAAAATTCATAAGTCATGCAAAACAAATCACATTTTTCTTCAAATTTGACACACAATCTGTAAAATATGCATGTGACAACATATTAAAATTTTGTGGCCTATTATGAAGTTTTAACTATTTTTAGTCATTCAACCTTCATTTATTTTATTTTTATCATATAAAATGATAAAATATGCAAAACTCATCACAATGATCCAAAATTTTACATACAATAAGTAAAATATGCATGTGAGGTCATATTAAAATTTCCTGACCAGAGGTAAAGTTTAACTATTTTTAGTAAATAAAAGTTCATTTTACTCATTAAAATGTAATTATTTCATTAAAAAATCATTAAAATAAGCAATAATCATCCATAAATCATCAAAATGACCTAAAAATATTTTAGAACCAGAATGTATAACATGCATCAAAATTTCGTGGGTTATCTTATATGTCACAAATTTTTAGTTTTTATTTCGTTATCAAATAACTCATAAAAACCATAAAATAATATGCATGCAACACCAAAGCTCTTGATGTCAATTGTTAGGTTCATAAACCCCTATTAAACTCATCTAATTCAATTTTATAAATTACTCATAATTAATGTCATGTGGATCTAGTTGGATGCAAGATTAAAAGAACAAAAAGAAGGAAAAACCGATTTCCTTACATAGATTTTGGTCGAAATATGGGAACAAGTGTAGGACTCCTTCCTACACTTGATCTTGACCTATTAATTATAAGGATGATCCTCCTAACCAAATCTCAAGAATAGAGATCCTCCTCTTGGATTGTACCCAAGACAAACCCTTAATATTAATATTATTATTAACTAGATAATAATACTAATCTCCTTATAATAAATCTAATAACTATTTATTACTACAATAGTAATCAATGAAGATTTATTAGATTTTGTACTTGAACAATTTCTAAGGTTTTCTAACAATTTAGAGAAGAATAGTAAGAGAGATATCCTAATTTTTGCATGAATGAGTTGCAAAAATAAAAAAACAATTTCTTATTCTTGTCCATAGGGGGCCGAGTAGAGGGGGATTTTTTTAGGCCAATGTATCTTATCAAGATGCTAGGTATGTAAGCCTAAGAAAATAGGTTATGATGGTGTTTAATCTACAATTAAAATAAACACCCACTAACCCTTATACCCTATAATTTCGGTCCATTCTATAAAATGGGAATCCATTTTATTTTGTCAAATGTCAATTGTCATACAACATGTCACATGATATAGTATGTAGTATGTAATTAATCAAATTAATACATACCTAATAATTATATATCATTATATAAATTAATTAAGTTACATTTAACAAAATATCTAGTAATTCATAATTACATGTGTATAAAATGGATCATATTAATATAATTTACAACATCTTGTAATTATAATTAACTACTCATTCTTATTATAATTGTTTCATAAACAATAATCAAATTTTAGTAATAAAGCATTTTAATTACTAAAATGAATCTCACATAATCAAATTACAATGAGATTTAAAACTCTTACTCAAAATTTAAATTGTTCAATTATAAGGAATTAATTAATCGTATCAATATACAATTAATTGATTTATCCATTAAGGGAATTGTCCTTTAGGTATGACCTTAAGGGATCAACTGATCACCACCGTCAAACGACAGTAATGTCAAACTCTAGTTAGCCAATTATTACCGATTAATGTTGATCAGTTGGCTGTATATATATATTGAGTCATCCCTTACATATTCTTATATGAGATTTAATAATGTGATCGCACTATTGTTGAGGACACTTACTCCAACACCATTAATCCCTAGTTAGGAGACTACTCACTACACATCATGATTATTATGCTAGCAATGGTGTCAAACATCACAACACAAGTGAACATGATGATTAAGTAAGACAATAAACAAGAGATTAACAAGTAAATAAAAAAGGGATTAAGAGTGTTACGAACTTGGAGAATAAAGATGAACATAAATAAAGAAGAATCCTTGAATAAAGATGGAGACTTGTCACATAGTCTTCAAATATATACCCAAGAGATCCAAATGTAAACAACTTGAATTGAACAAAGGTAATGGAGGAACAATGGAAGAAACCCTTTGATTAATGGTGGAGAGTTTTCAATTCCCCAATACAAACCCAAGAATTCTTCAAGTACCAAGCTAAATCTAAGATTGTATGAGAAATTATTGAGGAAAGATTAAAGTGCAATTTTATGGAATGATTAAAGTTTAATCTATTCTAATCTACTCCTAATATAATCTAAGGGAACTTGATTCCCACTTGGAGGACTTAATCTTCTCTAAATACAAGAGGGGTAGATATAGTAGTACAAGGATTAGGTTAACTAAGGGCTTAAATGACGATTAGATCCCTAAGATAAAGATTAGTGCCTTGCAAGTCCTTAAGGAGCCCCACGACTCCCCATGCGAAGGCAATCTTCCTGCCCAACAATCCGGGCGACCTCTGATCAGGTCGGGCGTCCCGACGGTCAACTTGTCTATTTGATCTCGGATTGTAAAACGGGCGTCGTTTCCTCATCCGGACTCCTATTTGAGTGATTCAAAAGCCTATACCATTTGATTTTTTGACGCTGTTTCATCTAGCATATTTTCAGAGTCAAATAAGCAAGTCTTGTTTTGGTTCCAAGCAAATTCCTCTTGTAATGGCTCCCTTCTAATTCATTGGGATCTTTCATGGGTCGTGGGGATCCTTCGTGGGTCGTAGAGATCCTTAGTAATTGCCCAATAACTTGTTTTATTGACTTAGGCCTTTAGTATTGGTATCCTCTTTGATGCTTTATCGTTGGATATTATCAATTTAGCTTCGTTTCAGTCCGTTTAAGCAAGGTTAGTGCTCCTCTCCTACAAAGGGCACCAAACCTCATAGAATATGTATAATAGGAAGGTAAAGACAAGAAACGATCCTAATATACACTAAAAAGCATAGGAACTAGGCTAGTTAGGGGACTAAATATGCGTAAATACGAGTCACACTTGTAGGCCGATGAGGCATGCTTCGTATTCGGCGTCATTGTTGGTGACGACGAAGTCCAGTTTGACTAAGATCGAAACGTCTCCCCCTTCTGGTGATATTAGAAGGATTCCTACCCCAAATCCTCTCAGGTTTGATGCACCGTCGAAGTATAGGTCCCATGTGTCGGTGTTGGCATAAAGGATGTCTTTGTCAGGGAGTGCCATGTGTCGGTCGCCGGATCCTCGTTGACGGGATTTTCTGCTAGGAAATCGGCGACTGCCCTTCCCTTGATAACCCTTATGAGTACGAATTTGAGGTCAAATTTGGATAGCATGAGTGTCCACTTATACAACCTTCTGTTTAACACAGGATTTTCGAAGATGTATTTGACAGGGTCCATCTTGGAGTAGATATGAACCGTGTAGTTGAGCATGTACTGTCCTAGCTTCTTTGTTGACCAAACCAGGGCAAGGCATGTCTTTTCCAATTGGGTGTATCTTGTTTCGTATTCGATGAACTTTTTGTTGATTCGATGAACTTTTTGTTGATGTAGTAGATGGTTCATTCTTTTTGAAGATCGTTCAAAAACTATTTGTGCTAGCGAGAAATTGCTTCTCCATGGCATTTGTTGGAGAGCTTTGATTTTGGTGGGATCGATTTCGATACCCCTTTTGTTGACGACGTGTCCCAAGAGTTTTTCGGAGGTGACCTCGAATAGGGATAAGAGAATTCCCTCGCTCTTTTGATTTGAGGTGGCATGAGGAAAAAAGGCTTGGATAGGATTTCCTTTAACCTGTCGAAGGCCATTTGGCAGTCATCGTCCCAATTGGTGTGATCGGTAGCGCGGGGCTTCTTGAAGATGGGTTCAAAAATCATAGTGAGCTTGGCTACGGGGACTAAGCCACCGATGTATTGGACTTAATGTGAAATAAATTGAATCTCCTTCTCCTTCTTAGGCCGAGGCATTTGTTGGAGAGCTTTGATTTTGGTGGGATCGATTTCGATACCCATGTCTTTGTAGGACCACGCAAATACGACGTGTCCCAAGATTTTTCCAGGGGTCAAGGGAGGTGACCTCGAATGCACACTTTTGAGGATTTATTGTCATGTATTTTCGAAGGCGTACATGAAGAATTTTTTAAGCGCATCCGGGAACCTTCCGGGAGGTCACCCATCCTAAGACTACTCCCCACCAAGCACGCTTAACTTTGGAGTTCTTTCGCATGGATGACCATAAAAGAAAGTGCACTTTGTTGATATGAGTAGTACTTCTAATCGCTTTTTTGATTTGACGATCATGTCATCGGGGTATACCTCCACTTCCTTGTGCATCATGTCATGTAGGGAGAGTGGTGGCGGTTCTTTGATAGGTTGCTCTAATCACCACACGGTCGCGTTAGTTCGGGGCCGATCAAAGGGTCCTTTATAGCGCATTTTTCCTCACTCATGCGCACAGAGGTCACCCATCCTAAGACTAGCAATATGTTCCCATGGATGACCATAAAAGAAAGTGCACTTTGTTGTGAGTGAATGTAGTCTTGTGATGTCTTCCTCAATGATAGGTGTTTTATGCTCGATTTGTTGCTAGGTGAGGTGGATAGTCACTCAAGTCAAATTCCATGAATGATAATAGGGCAAACTTAGCATTCATTGTCGCGGTGTTATCTACCAAGATGTCAACATGTAGAGGAGGTGGCCAGGGGAGTCATCTTTTAGACTTGCTTTGTTGAGGTCTCTGGAAAAGAGACTTTGTCGACGGGAGTGATAAGACCCGAATTCTCCGTCTTTCTTGTGATCTTGAGTGCGGGGACTATGTTGTCGGATTATTTGTTGTGTTGTTTGAGTTAGCATCGAGTAAGGCGTCCGGATCGGTTGGTTTTAAGGTGATCAATCTCTTTGGCTCATTTGCCCTTTCCCGAAACAATGTAACATCATACGTCGTCGGGTCTTGACCTTTGCTATGGGGTCGTAGATGCTCGAAGCCATTATTGATTTCGAGGTAGCGAGGGTATTTTGGAGGGGTATTCCTTAGAGGATCGTTTTTGTGGGGGTAGTTTTTGTGGGGTTGATTATTGTGGAGTTGATTATGGTGGTTTATATTGGGCAGGTGCATCCCTATATTTAATTTTCGTCCTCTTTAAAGACTTGAGAGTAGCCCTTTTATCTGGAATTGGGAGTTTTGGGTGCTTGAAGGACCCTCCCTTGGCGTGGTGAAGGTCGGGATTAAGTGGTGGGTTGAATATTATGACCATGGGTATGTTCTTGGTAAGCATCCTCAAGTCGGGTGATCGGGTTTTCCGGGGAGAGATTGGCTATGGCTTCTTCAACTGGTCGAAGGATGTGGCAAACATGGTGAGCATAGTTGCTTGAGGATCGAGTTCTAACCCTGGGTTACGAACATCCCGATTTGGTTATTGGTGTCCCTTTTCCAAGGCATTGACCTCGTCCTCAATAGGCAGGATGAGGTGTGAGCAATCCAGAGTTGACTAGTCATCGGAGATGGCGTGGATTCTAAAGGGGTTTGTTTTGTTGTTTAGTTTTGCTGGCGGAGGTAAGGGTAGTTCTCCTTTCTAGATCATATCCTGAAACATGGTGAGATAGCGTGCTTGTCCCTTTTCAAGCAAGTTTATGTGTCATGGACTTTGCCTTGGTGATACTGGCAATAGGCGTTAGGGTTCCAAAAGTTTATGTGTCATTTTCTTGGTGATTAGGCGTTAGGGTTCCAAAAGCAGGTTTTTCTTGCTTCAGGCGGGTCCGGAGTGGGCCCGATTGGTTGCAGTTTCCCGTTAATCCATGAGCCTTTTTAGGGCGCTAGCGTAGGTTAATCCCAAGTTGGTGAATGTCTTTGGGGACGTTCGGCTTTCTTTGTAGTTGGTTCGAGGAGGTTGACCTTGTCAATTTTGTTTGCTTGACTATAGGGACGAGATCCAGTTGATGTAGACCCCTGATAGCCTCTACCCATGGTATTGGCTAGAACGCCCTTGCCCAGGTCATCTTTGATACGGGTCCCGAGGATCTGTAGATCCTGAAAGGTTTTGATGTTCTGATACCTCACCAGGTTGGCATAAATTGGACGGAGGTTGTTGACGAATTTCTCCACCAGGGTTGATTCGCTTGGTTTATTGACTAATTGGATGCTCACCCTCCTTCAACGAGTTAGGAATTCGGTGAATCCCTCTTTGTCATTTTAGGTTAGGACCTCAAGGGTGAGGGTGTTGCTTGAATTTCGACGTTGTCGGCGTATTGTTTAGCAAATTCAACGGCGACTTCGTCCTAAGTGTTAATGCTCTTTAGGTCGAGAGAATAGTACCATTGATGGGGAATCGGTTCCAAGGACGATAGAAAGATCCGGGTGAAGAGTTCCTGTTTGACACCTTTGATGGACATGTAATCCTTGAAGGCTCGGATGTGATTGAGTGGGTCCTCCATCCCTTTGAACTTAGGTACATCAGTTAAGGTAAAGTTTTCAGGCAGTTGATCCCCGACGGGCTCGAACATTCGATTGTTTTCGTGGTGAATGTTGCTTCCACGGGCCAAGAGTTGCTCTTCCAATAGCTTAAGCCTTTTCTCGGTTTCGGTTAGAGGCGGAGTACTATGTTCTCCGGTTTCCTTGTTTTCCAGAGTGTCAATACGGGTCTCGACACGGTCCAGAGTGACCTTAAGGGCTGTGAGCAGGCTAGCTAGCTGAGCAGTTGTGATATCTCTGTTGTCATCATTGTTGTTGTTGTACGAAGCTGAAGACGGGGCCATGGTTGTGAGGCAGAAAATGGCTCACGTTACATACCAATTCGACACGGTTTAACAACTAAACGCAGATGATGCGTGCATTTTATATATGGTTTTTACCCTATATTTACACGCATTTCTGTGTTATTTATGTGGTGACTAGCTACAAATGCCCCTGAATAGTCTACTTTGGTCTATCTTGTATTAATTGCAGGGCGAACCGGAAATGAGCTAAATCAAGCCTGAACCTGTCCCGTTTGCATGCATTTTGGAGAATAGAAGAATTGGAGCCCGTAATCTGTCACTTAGGATGCGTGAAGTGGTTGTTTTGAGTTAATCTGTGCTGACGAGATGGAAGTTAACTCGATCGAACACTTTGATTGCTAGTTCTAGTCGATCGAACACGCCTTGCTACTAAAGCCTCTCGATCGAGTGCTCTCCTTAGCTCGATCGAGAGGGGTGTTTATCGAGTTCCTCGATCGAGTACTTATTGTCCTCGATCGAGATGTTTGACCCATATTGTTCTCGATCGAGTGGTTTTATTCTACTCGATCGAGAGGTTTTGTCTATTACGCAATCTTTCGGATATTTTATTTTGTATCTTAGTATAAAAAAAGGAGGAGAATGACGGCACATGGACAATCTCTCCTCTCTTGGCACTTTACTCTCTAGACCTAAAATTCTACTTTCTCCAATTCCTTTGTACTCGGTATTGTCAATCCTTAATTCGAGTTTATTATTTTGTTGCAATTGTTCTCCTTATCATCTCTTCTCTCTTTTGCTATTTCTCTTGCTTCTTTAGTAATTTATTATCATGTTTAATTTAATTATTTCGGTTGTTTCGGTTGATTTCCCAAATCTCTTTATGCGTAACTAATCTTCTATGCTAGCACATAGGGGAGCCATGGCAATTAGGGATATTATGAATAGGTGATTAGGGCTTGGTACAAATTGGGTCTGTGTTGTTAATCATTGCATTTAATAGCGATTAGTTGCTTGAGTCAACGCATTTAGCTAATTGATTTGGTACATCTTGACCTAGATCGAAAGATTGGAAGGGGTAAGACTTGCAATGAACATTAGGGCATTCTAATGAGGGTGAAAGCTAAGTTAGTAAAGTTTTAGGGCGAATAGCGGACCGAAAGGACCTTTTCATTACCCTGCGGACCGAGTTTATGCTGACCTATGACCCTAGATTGGAGTCCTAGAAAACCGTGGTGAACCGAATGTCCTATCTATTTCTCTCTATTTGTCAATTTCCATAAAGTTTAGTCCTTGTTCCCTCTCTGCTTTCCTCCCTTATATCCTCGTAGTTTAGAACCAAAATAATCAAAACCCCAAGAAACGGTTACTTAGACAAACTTAGTTAGCGTACAAAATTCCCATCTCCCCGTGGATTCGAAACCCGACTGCCTCTGCTACATTTTATAGAGAGCGGTTGGTTTTATTTTTGATAGGGTTGCGACAGCCGTGTCAGCAGACAGCCGGAATAACGGAAAGACACTTTGGACCCAACGAGACGAGGGCGACCGTGTGTGGTGCCTCGGTGCTAACTTGATTTATGGTGCGACGGTGGTGACCGGACTTCGACTCGCATTCAACGTAATGGCGTGACACCGTTGAACGAGTCTCGAGGGGAGACGACTCATAAGTAAAGACCCATAAGTACGTTTGCTTTGACTCGGTAGACACGAGGCGGAACTAAAGTGGTGGACTGAGATTTTCGAAAATAGAAATTTTCAAAAAGATTCATTTGTTGCTTTATCGACGGATTTCGAAGAGAAGAGATCTTCAAAGAGTCGGCCAGTTAAAAAGGGTCGTCTTAGGTTTGTTTTCAAAAGACGGTTTGAGTTAAAGTTGCAACGGCTTTGAAAACGATACGTTGTTTCCGAAGACGGATTTGAAATCCAAAATCGTGCGTTTTGAAAATCGAGGTTTGAAAAGGGTTGGAGTTGTTGTGGTCTCGAGAACGATGTGTTGTCCTTGGGATTTGAAAAGCCTCGAAAAAAGTGTGTCATTTTTGGGTTTTGAAATATGCGCAAAACATTTTAAAATCCGTGTTTTGAAATGGCCATTCTGACGGTGCGAAAAGGTGTTTTTGTTGAACACGGTTGTAAAAACGGTTTGAAAATCGTCATTACGACGGCATAAAAAGGAAGCTTTTGTTGAAACGGTTTTGTAAAAACCGATTTGAAAAATCGTCATTACGACGGCATAAAAAGGTGTGCAACGGTCGGCGAAAGACCGAGGTTTGAAAGGGTTATTATAACGGTGCAAAAGGTTGTTTTAAAAGGATGGAAATGACACGGAGGAACTTATAATCACATAGAACATAAGCACTCATAGTTCATTATATTATGCATAATGCTGACACGGGTTTTGGCTCAATAAGGGTGGTTACACACCAAGTGATCAATCCCCGATTTTCGAGATGGATGCCAATCCAAACAAATTGTGTAAGGTTGGTGCCCTAGCCTCGTGCACAAAGGAAATGAATGCTCTTTGACGAAACATAAATGTGTAACGTCAATGGTATGCTTGATGCAATCGGGATTCGAAACGCGAGGATGAGAAAACTCACGCCGATGGGACGAGCCAATTGGTCGATAAAGGTTACGTTATGGGCCCGGAAAAGGAACCCGACTTATGACCGTAATATCAATTAATACATTTTAACCGAGACCTCGTTTGAGTCTCACCATCTAGGGATCGCAGAGACACAAGTGTCCTAGTTTTCCCCAGCGGAGTCGCCAATCTATGGACATTGGCCCACCTACACGCCAAACCAATCTGTGGACGTGCAGCGGTCGGAAAGCCAGGCTTGGCGGCGTATTAAATGCTTTTGACCGGTCGGTTTCATCTCGGTGAGGGTCTCGAAACGATGCAGAGATGTTCGGAGTCACCGCCAAGAAAATATGGGATGCCTGGAAGCCGTTCGAATCCACTTTATACCTAGGTCAATCAAGGCAAAAAGCAGTGCTTGACATAGGTAATAAAGATAAGGAATCGTCCCTCTTTAGCATCCTATCGCTAGAATGACTCTCGTTCGTTCTGGATAAAGTCGTCCACTATCCAAAGTTTTATGAGTAAGAGGTGATGGTACGTATTAATAAGCCCTTTAATCGGACACCCAATCCCGCCCGTGGTAGCGGCCTCTACTGATTGATCTTGGTTGGTTAAATGCAAAAGTTGATAAAACGGGTAAATGCATGAATGCGTATCCACAAGTTTAAACCTAACATGTGAAATTTTCTATGTCGGTTGTTTATCTAAATATAAAGTAATTGATGTTGAATTGGATTTAATGTTGGTTTGCATGCAAGACGGAAATTAAACATCCATTTACCGAGTTAGGTTTATGGTGCATAACGGGATCCATTTGTCTTAGAAAAGTGTTTTGTTAATGCAAAGTGTAAAATGCGGACCCATCAATCTGATCCGTCTAGTATTCGGGTTAACCGAAGTCGGGATCATCCTAGACGAATGCTTGGAAAAAAAAAAAACACGAACATCACCAAGCAGCCTATTGAGGCGCGAGCCATAAGGCGATGCAAGGGAGTCTGTCCAGGTTTGAAAACGGGAAATCAAAAGGCCTATTTAGGCGCGAGTCAGGTGACGACCTAAATGGTGTCTCTTGGCTGTTTCAAATACTTATGAAGTTGTTTATAAACAATTGTTTGTAAAAGGGTGTCAAAACCCGTTTTATTGAAAAGGTCGTTAAGACCGCCTTTGTGCTAATATGAAGAACGGGACTCGAAATAATTATCATTATGTTGACAATATTCGATGTCGGGTTCGGTTTTGCTAGCTTGACATGGATAGTTTTGTAAGAAAAGATGCAAAAATGTTTGATATAAACTAATTATGTTAAGTTCATTGCTTTGTAAATAAAGTGTGAAAATATGCTTGATATGAACTAATTATATTAAGTTCATTGATTAGTAATTAGTCAAAGTTTATCATCGTACCCGGATTAAACCGACATGGTATGTAGAACCAAGGATGATTATGCATATATGACTAATACGGTTGTTTTGCAAATGTAAACAAATGAATAAAAGATTTTAAAATGCCCTTTAAAATGTAATTAACCAAGTATTATCACCGAGACACAGATTAAACCGTCATGGTATAAAGAACCAAGGGTGAATATAATTTTATGGTTAAAAATGCTTGTTGTGGAAATGGTTTGAAATATTTGAAATGGTAAAAACCGATTACAAATAATAAATGAAAATAAAGGAAAGAATGAGCTCAAACACATTTGAGTTCTGACTTGGGAAGCCAGAAGAGGCGCGAGCCACCTAGTTGTGACTAGGGGCTTCTGCCTCAGGTCAAAACTCAGTTTTGGCTCATTCAATCCGTATTTTGGACCATGTTATGCATGTTTTAGAATGTTAAGGTCATAAAAACAGATAAAAGAACATGAACGAAGAGGATTGATTACACCCTCATACTTACATGCTAGGTTGCTTGACGAGAAATCGACAAAAGTGTAAAAACTTTTTGAGTCGGAAAACTCGATTTAATATCGTTGTTGTGTTGATCGAAGTGGTAAGTCAAGTGAATTAATGCACGATGACGGTACCAAACAATGTGTATGGCTTGTATTTTCGATCGGTAGGTCGAAAATACGTGTCGTTTGTTGACTCGGGAAGTCGAGGTCTAGAATTTTAAGGGAGAAAAGAGGGGGCGGATGCTCGCGTGCCTTCAAATGGTGGCATTTGAGGGGTATTTATAGAGGATTATGTGGTTGTGTGCGTTTTGAGCGACGTGGCCATATAAGCTACTTGAAGAGGCGCGAGCATGTCTGCGGGTCTTCGAGCTGTCTTGTCACTATCACGCATTTGGATTTATGGTTTGTTCTATACTAGGTTTTGGGTGTCATGATTGTTGTACTTGACCATCAAGTATACCGTGTATACTTAGCATGGAAGGTTTTGTGATGTTTGTTTTTTTGTGTTTGACTCGGTTTGACCAGTTGTTTGAGTCGGGATTTGAATTTCGAGTCGATTTTTAGTCCGATGTCGGTTTTGACTCTAGTTAGTGTCATTGCAACCCCGTCGTCGTGCATAAAACACTCCAGGTACTTTTGAAATGTTTTGAAAATGTTTTGTTTTCGAAATCGTTTTGAGTTTTCCGATGCATAGTTATACAAACTGTCGATCAAACGTGGCGATTTCTAAGCATGTTGTAGTCCGATAATCATCGGGTGTTTTTCGAGAATATTAAAGATTCTTCTTAACCGTGAAAGTATATAAAAGAGCACAAATTCTTGTTTCAGATGTCATTATTCGTCTGAAGTTTCAGACGGACCTATGTGATTATTTTATTGTTAAATGTAACCACAATGGTACAACCAATGTTACGGCTTATGTAACTTGTTTTACAATAGTGGTCATATTTAACTGTAAAATGCTTATAAATTTCCATTTTATTACTTCAGATCAAAATAGCTCATCTGAAACAAGACCAACTCATAAGAGAAGAGAGAGAGAGAGAGAGAGAGAGAGAGAGAGAGAGAAAGAGATAAAGGAGTGAATTTGGATGGAGAGAGTATCTCTTAAGAGCATCCGCAAATGTGGGATTTTAGCTTCCCATATTCTTTCTCTCTCTTCATATGAGACACCTCATTGTTGTACACACCTTCTCATAATATGAGGTTCACTATTTTTAGGGAATGTCCTCAACATAATACAAGGCAAAATGTGTATTTCTTTGGGGAGGTTCCCAAATGTATATTAGAATTGTTGGAGAACCTCATTGTTGCGGAGTTGTGATTATAAAATGGAGATGACAAATGAAAAAGTTAGTAGAAAATAAGGTAGAGGAATAAAATAGGAAAAATAAAGGGATATTCTCTCGTGTACCCCTAAACTTTTTCGTTTTCTATGGTGTACCCCTCGTTTTTCGCAAAAAAACTTTGACCGACAATAATTCTCTATTACGAGTTTAGAAAACGGTAATTTTTTTTTCCAAACCAATTATCTCATCAAGGCCTTCAATTTGAAAAAAAAAATTCACCGTTTTTTGTACTCTTAGCCGGTAGTTATGGTTGGTCAAATATTTTTTAACGAATAAACTTTGACCGACCATAATTCCCAACTACGAGTTGAGACGTCGGTGAATTTTTTTCAAACGAAAGACCTCTTAAAGACGGTCAATTTGGAAAAAACTTTTATCGTATTCTGAACTTGTAGCCAAGAGTTATTGACGGTCAAAGGTTTTTTGCATGAAAAGAGGGGTATATCATAGAAAATGAAAAAGTTAAGGGGTACACGAGAGAATATCCCAAAAATAAAATATGGGGCATCTTACTATTGGGGATGCTCTAAGTCCGTTTCTACTCTATAGCAATCTACTCCGTTTGGACATTGGAGTGTGTACCTGTTTATACTACTCCCTCCATTCAACTCCACTTTGCAGGTTTCTCTTTTGTACACTATTTACAAACGGACATTCAACTTCAGTTTTCTCCCGATACATAAGTTAAAATATATTCATGTGGGATCTTATTTGATTCGTCTTTAAGAGTACATTAAAAATATCTAACTTTTGTAATTTTTGCAAATACGTAGCTAAAGATATTTATCGCGTAAAAGTCACGTTGGCAAATGTGATAAAGCAAACATGTAAAGTGGAGTTAAATGGAGGGAGTAGAATCTAATTTGGGTTTTCTTTGGCCACTAAAGTCAACTGCGTAGCGTACTTTAGACGCGAAAAGTACAGCCACACAACACACGAGTTAATGCATAGGGAGTTTGCACAAAGTCAAGTTGACCTGCATTACCCGTTGACATGTGACGTTTTGTATTACTCCCTCCAATCTACATTAAATTCGCACATTCTTATTATAGACGGATATTATTCATCTATAATTAAAGACAGATCAAAAGAACAAATAACAAGTGGGTTGGTAGGGGCAAAAAATGTCACCACTTTCATTGTATATGACCCGTCTATAGCAATAGACGGATATAACCGTCTATAGCAAGACTAATTGCACTTGTTTTTGGTTGATCTTTGATGTGGTATTTTAATTGTAATTCATCCATACCACACCAATGGTAACATTGGGAATTTTGGCACTGTTCATGGTCGTAGGTAATCTTCGATATTATTCTTAATCTATAAGACAAAATATAGTCATGTGAGATCTTGTTTGATTTATCGTCATGAATGCTTTAAGAATATCAAATTTTTTTAATTTTTAATAATGTGTAACTAAATATATTTACGTTGTAAAACGTGTTTCGACAAGTGCGAAAAGTCAATGTTATCATTGATGTGATATGAAGGGAGTATTTTTCTTCACATATACTTATTTGTAAGAAAAATAAAATTTTATAAAAGACTTTTTCATACCAAATCTATATAAATAATTTTCGTCTTTCAAAATTTCACATTTTTAACGGAATTTGTGGTCAAATTTTTCAATGTTTGACTAGTAAAAAGTGTATGTTACTTGTGATGTGGATCAGAGGGAGTACTAAGTAATAAGTTTTCCTTTTACAAAGTAATGCCCCGTAAAAATAAAAATAAAGAAACTATTAAAATGAGGATTAACTGAAATTAATTATTAATACTCCGCGCACTAGATTTACATAGGATCGGTTTATAAAATAAATGAGCTATTTAACAGCTTTATTTTAAAAGGATTTTTTTATATTATATAGGGTTTTTTGGTTAAAAATTACCTTATATTTATATTTAGAGGTATTTGTAAAAACACTACGTTATATATATTTTTTTTTCAACTACCTTTGTTTTTCTTAGTTTTAGTCAATAACTACATACGCTAAGAGTCTAGACATATTTGACCTGTTTTCCTGGCTTTAACCTATCTCACATGACTCTTTTATAAGATAATTTTTGACAAAAAACCTATTATTTATAGAGTAAAGTTATTAACCCATTGAATGATTCAATAACATTGTTCAAAATTCAATTCTTTTTCGTATATGTTATTAAAGTTGCGGAATTGCTTGGGGGCTTTAGTACAATTGTATGAAGCCACTATCTGCTGAGCAATTCTGCGGTTTTTAACTAAAAATGGAAAAAAAATCAAGGTTACTCGACCTATTTTTGATAAATAGTTTCATTCGAGCCCTTGTATTAATATTTTCTTTTATTAAGGAACATTATTTTAAAAAAAAATCAAATAATTATCTACACTTTTAGATGGTCTTACTCAAATGCTTATTAGATTATTGTATTTTTATTTCGTAAATGAAAGTAAAAAGCGTTAATAAAAGTTATTAAAAGTTTTAGATAGTAGCAATTTGAGAATAATGTTAATGATTAAGCAATAAAAAATGAGCAATGTAAAAACATATATTTAGCATTTTAAATATATTTAGAATAGAATAAGATCACAAGGATTACACACCTACAACCAATTCCCTAAAAGACGAAGGAAAAGACGTCTAAGACTGACCTAAAAAAGAAAGTGTTGCCAGTGAATGGTCGTAGCCTTGCACGTCTTTTTTAGGTCAGTCTTAGACTACCTCATCCCAAGCCACATGTTTCTCCGAATTAACTGACCGCTAAATAGACATGAGCCCATTTGGTCGAGAGAAGAGACTTAAGATTAGTCACTTATATAGTTTTAAAATAGATACTCAAAAGTGTAATAGATAGCTGATAACAGGTGAGAGCTTGGCTCGGACCGACACATGTTGTTTCTTAGTGGTTGGCGCCGGTCCGCCATCCATATTGGCCGGTTCAAGGCTCTAGTTAGAGGGCCGACTCGCTCTGGTGTATAGGAAAAATGCCATATTAGGCTGAGTAAGGATCAACCGATCAAGCTTAATTCAACTCGACACTCCCTGCCTCATCGGGCTCAGCTAAGAGAGCCCGACCCGTGATTTGAAGTGGCAAAAAAGCACATGATGAGCTAAATGACTGTATCATATCATAATATTTCGTCCGTTTGGGTCATTTGTTTGTCTTTGGTTTTGGCACAAAAACCAAGATAAAGGAGGGGACTAATCATTACGAGTACATGACAAGTGAACTAAATTAAGGCTATGTTTGGCAAGACATTTCAGGTACCTGATTTGACCAAGCAACCTGATTTGACTAATATTTCAGGTAGTTGTTTTACCTAATGCTGTTTGGTAAAGTGATTTCAGGTACCTGAAACGACTTTTCAGGTACCTGAAATGAAAAGCTACTCAAGGTAGCTTTTTAAAGTTTCAGGTAGCTGAAATGTTCTACTTTACATATTTACCCTTTATTTAAATTAATTTAGTATAATTATTAATTGTCCTTTTATGTCATTTTACAAAAAATCAGTTACTTTTCCAGTTAGTTTTACCAAACACTTTATAATTAATCAGCTTACCTTATTAGTTTTCAATTTTCAAATTATTTTTCAGTCCTTTTTAATTTCAAATCACCTTATCGAGTTCAAAGACTTTACGAGTTTTAAGATTTTTTCGATCAGTTTTACCAAACAGAGCCTAAGTGTAGATGATCTAATTATACATTAAAAATATTTCTAAAATAAGAAAATAAATAATTAACTAAAACACAAAAAAAATAAAATATGCAAACAAATAATCAATCGGAACGATCCAATAATTCATTCATCCGCAATTCCAATTTACACATTCCGATAGTGTTACGGATAAGTGGAATTTAAGTAGCATTAGGAGTTGGGAGCTGTGGGGACTAATAAAATCTAAACCGTACGATCATGCTGTACCCCACTATGGTTGATTATTAGAAGTAAAAAAAGCAGCCGACATTCCCGAGGCCAGCCATCCCCTTTATAAATCCAACCCCGTTTAACCCCTCCTCCTCTCATTTTCCTCCTCCGCACAAAACACCTTCTAATTCCTAGAGAGAGAAATCTAACCAAGGAAAATAACCATGTCTGGTGGCATTGCTCGTGGCCGTCTCGCTGAAGAGAGGAAATCATGGCGCCGTAATCATCCCCACGTTAGTAATCTTTTATTTTTTTCACTTGTTTTTTCTAATTGTAATTTTTATTATGAATATTGAAATTTAGGGTTTTTGTTTGTAATTGAATTAGGGTTTTGTGGCGAAGCCTGAGACATTGCAGGATGGCTCTGTTAATTTACTCATGTGGAATTGCATTATCCCTGGCAAAGCTGGTGTATGTCTTTTCTATCTTCATTTCTCAAATTTTCTCTCCTTTTTATTTTCTTCATAATTTCATCTTCATTGCATTAATTATTGATTAGACTTATTATGTCTTTTAAGTATTGTACGATTAGATGATTTTTGAGTGGTTTGATTGTCTTCATACCCAATTATTTCACAGTTGACTCTCATTCTTTTCCCTGTTGCCAATTGGTGTCAGAGTTTGGATTTTAGATGAGTTTTTTTAGTGTGTGTGGAATTGGCATGGTTGACGATTGCTTTCAAACTATTGCCATAGATCGTTCGTTAATCGTTAGTATCACGATCATCACGATCAACCTTTACGTTTAGGTTCTCTGCAATTTCCTTTGAGTTTGAAACTTGATGTTCACTGTTTTTGTCATTCAAGTATGTGTGCCTAGCTCTCAGGATATCTCCACTATAGTATTTCGGAATTTATGTGATTTGTGAGTGTGTTTTACTTTGTTTAAAGAGTCTGAATGATAAGACTCACCTTATAAACTTGTTGGATGACTAAAGAGTCACACACTGCAACATTAAGTGAACAACCCTCCATCAAATTAAAATTACTCCTGAAGTGTTTAACTCTGTATATTACCCTCTCTCAATTCCGACCTATCTCTTGCTCTCTCTCGGAGGATGTTGAACACTCACTTTCTCTCTCTAGACAAGCAATGTCCCCATGGAATTTTTGTCTGACTTACTCTTTTCACTCTTGGCTTCCTGTATAAGCCATTCTAGAGCTTCAAAATGGTCAGCACAGTTGACCTTAAGAAGCCTAATAAGATGCACATTTCCTGGACTACTCTCTTCTAGCCACCTCAAGATTTACTGTTCATTATATTTCGCTACCTTTCTCAGATGGGTAGCTAAAGTTTTCAGGAATCTTTGATGCTGCCGACTTTGTCCTTCAAAGGGATTATCTCCCAGAAGGCCAGAAGTTACTGTTAAATGTATTTTTAATAATGACATGCTTCTTTTGAGTTGAGTATCGAGTTCTGATTGAGAGTTCACATTGATGCAGACTGATTGGGAGGGCGGTTTCTATCCGTTGACTATGCACTTCAGCGAAGAGTACCCTAGCAAACCACCCAAGTGCAAGTTTCCCCAAGGTTTCTTCCATCCTAATATCTACCCATCTGGGACAGTGTGCCTGTCCATTTTGAATGAAGATTGTGTGAGTACTCGTGATTTTTTCCGCCTGTGTTGTGTTATTTATCTTTGACTGTTGAAGTACCCATTCTCATTTCCTTCCGTTTTAGGACTGGAGACCCGCAATTACTGTGAAGCAGATTCTTGTTGGCATTCAGGATTTATTGGATCAGCCTAACCCGCAAGATCCTGCACAGACAGAAGGATATCACTTGTTTATTCAGGTGCGGATATATAAATTAAAAATTTAGTACATCATCATAGTGCCAGATTCATGTAGGATGTTCTAATGAGTAGGATCATCTATTACGAAGTTTTTATTGTTTTGGTGTCATTTCTGTAATGCTGCTGTTGGTGTAATATCATTTCATTGTTCTTCCTCCCCTAAAATGGTAGGGAATCTAGCCTTCTATTTAAGCATGACAGAATTTATACCCCTAGTGTACAAATATATGTTCAAGTGAAAGATAAGGGCACTTGAACCCACATCCTATTCAGAGCATTTATCGTCTCCATTTTAAACTGAGTTCATGTTCATCTATATAGTGATTTCATATTAATCAAGTTTTAATTGTTTCAGGATACAACGGAATACAAAAGAAGGGTTCGTCAACAGGCTAAACAGTACCCGGCTGCTGTTTGACAGTGAATCTAATATATTTGCTAGGGGTTTGGTAGCATGTTAGGCTGCAGTGCGTGCTCCTTAAGAACTGCCTTCCAGATACGTGTTTTATGTATAAATGCCGACTTTCGTTAATATGTAGTGGCTCCGGTAGTGTTCATTTGTCTGGAAACTAAATTCCCTTCCCAAGTCATCTGCTCAAGTATTTTGTTTCTGTGCTGCTGATGCAGTGTCTGGTGTGTTTCGGTGTTTGTTGACTTGAGGGTATTTGTAATATCCTTTCAATTGTGCCGCTGCAAACATCATTGATTGGCTTAATTGCACAAGCGTTCTTGGTTGAATCTGATACGAGTACTTTTTATCGTACATTTTTTTTGTTTTTTAGAGGGCATCTTTTTACAGAGTATCATTCTTTTGATAATTTGATTCTGTAGAAAAGCATTTTGAAGAAGCTTTAGTTTGGTGCAAGTTGAGGTGAATAATGAATATTATGCCTCCAATATAAAGATTTGATACCACCGCATCTTTTTTACAGTTAGTCTTGCTGAAGACGGGTCGGAGCAAGTGACGGGTAATGCCACTCACAAAACGGATAGGGGGGACAAGGTGGGGGCACCCCCATGTGCTTCCTCTCTCCTCTATTTGGGTTATTTGTGAGAGGAAATGGTATCCGTCGCCTATCCGTCACTTCAAAGTGACGGATACATGCCGACTTCAATGAGATTTTGTGTCTTTTTTTATTGCTGAACGTTTATTTGGAAGAACATTTTAGGCTGGAAAATCTGTGTAGATTCAGTGCATAGACCCGATTAAATTTGGGAAACATTACAAATAACCACCATGTATTTTGCTTTATTTTTACAAATAACATCCAATCTTCGGTGTATAATCCCAACCAGCACCGTATCCCTGAGCATTGTGTTTCGTATTTTTCTGCTTGTTAAGTGGCGATTTTTGCAAAATTCCCAAATTACCCTTTTTTACTTGCTATAACACACACTACCCAAATACATTTCATTTCCCCCAATTTAATAACCCTGAATCCCCAATTCATTATCTTCTCATGCCTCAAATCATAAATTTCCCAAATGCAAATTGAAAGGAATCTTGGCAAGATCAAGCGCCATCCTCCCAAGTCCCAAGCGGCAAATCTCATTCTTGAAAGCGATGACAAAAACACTCAATGAGAAGATAGAAGCAGGACATCAGATATAGGTCAGCATCTTTGGAGCATGTACCTTTAAAGCAAATTGCTTAAGCAGCAAAATCGCCATCCGTTGGCAGTAGAGTCGAGAGTTGATTGCACGGTCTCCCTCTTATCATCGGTTAGGCACGCACAACTAAGATTGAGCGACCTTCACAAACACAGGACCAATTCAAAAGTGTAGCTGTTGTACTATGAGAGTTTTTCCTGCCAGAGAGTTCAGTTCAGTTAACTTTGTGAAATTCATGGTTTATGATTGAGGGAGAAGCTAATGAATTGGGAAAATTTATATTTTTTGGGGATTTAGTATTGAACTAGTTTAGACCCCGTGCAATAAATGCACGGTATATAGTTTGTTTGTTTGTTTTTTTTTTTTTTTTTTTTTTTTTTAAATAAATGACATATAATAGTGGTATCTCATTAATTGTTCATATTTCTCGTCATTGTATTTTGCTTTGAGAAAAAAAAAAGTTGTAGCTGACAATTAATCAAGAGCGTTGAGTAATATGATAAAACGTATTTTGAATAAGATATTTATTATACGACAAAGCTAATGATTTTAATTTTTAAATTCTCTTTATTTATTTTTGTCACGAAAGTAAGAGTAGCGATTTACAAATTTGTTTTTTACGTAGTTTGGCTCAAGTCATTCTCAAATAATATTATCAATAAAAGATTAACAATCTATAGTTTTATATAAATTTTATTTATATTTTAATTAAGAGACGATAATTTAGAGGTTAGTGAAAATAATATAATTTGAGTAAAAGATTAATTTTAATGAAAAGATAATAATTTAATGAAATAAAAAATAATTGTTAGTTTCCTTAGTAAATGGACTTAATTGTAATTATTTTTCTTATGTGAGAAAATGCTTTTTTGGAGGGAAAAATTTTAGATCCACCTATTATTTTACTTCCTCCGTTTTTATATAATCTACCCGTTTTATTAAAATACTACACTCATATATTCAACAAATGGGTAGATCATATAAAAACGGAGGAAGTAGTAAATAGAGAGGATTGAGTTTTTTTTAATAACTGTTATCATGTATAATTCAATTTTTACAAACTGTTATCAAAGAAATTTTTCTTTAAAAACTAATACCAACATAGTTGGTTCAGATTAAAAATCACTCTCACATTAGAACGAACCTCCAATTTGTGCTTAAGAAAACTAGAATACTCTATTTTTACACTGTACTCATTCATACTTTCACTTTACCAAAATATTTTTCTCTTTAGCACTAAAAAAGGTTTGGGAACTTGATCAAAAAAATAAAAATAAAAAAGGTTTAGGAACTACTCTCCCCCTCCTCTCTAAAAAAACCCTAACCTCCATCCATCAAATTCGGGGTTCCCATTGATAATTAATCGATGGTAAGCCCCAAAACTGTTTCATTTTTCAATTAATAGTATGCGTATTTGTCATCTAATCAATAAAAGTCTCTCTTTTTGGGAGAATCGTTTTTTAGTTTTTTTCTGTCCTTTATTTCGGGGGTTTTCCTGTTAATCATGGATTTAGTTTCAATCAAAATATAAACAAGAGTAATTCGTTGATGGTTCGTCGCACACTACTTCAATGGATACAAGTTATTTGTCAACGATCTATGGAACTAGTAAGAGGTATTTTTCCCTTTTACAATTTATCATACGAAGGATCCCTCATCAAAAGTTGCATGAAGATAGCGATACGAGGCCGAGCCGAATTGTCAGATCATGGTTTGAGATCCCTAGTTTACAAGATTTTTTTTTTGGTTTCTAATAGATTCGTTTTCGATTATATTTATTCTTTGTAAGTGCCATATGACGTTCTATTAATGAAATTATTCTTCTATTTCAAAAAAAAAAAATATTTCTCTCTTTAACCTAACTTTTTACCTTTACGCATCAATTGTTCTCTAACCTAATTAAGAAATTAAATTGAGCAATTACTAATTCCTCCCATTCTTTAAAATTACCTTTACTCATCAATTGTTATCTTAATCCTAATTAAGAAATTAAATTGGAAAATTACAAATTTCTCCCATTCTTTAAACTTATTTACCTAATCTAATCTCAGATTAGGTTTTGCACTCAATCACAATCCCCCAATGACTTCCCATCGTAGGTGCGTTTTCTTCATTCACTTGTTTTATTCATCCCTTTTCAATTAACCCCCCTTAACATTGTTTTTTTTTTTGGTGAAATGTGAATTGATATTAATAAGCAATAGCAAGTTACATCACCATACACACCACAACCTTTCTACAACATACCAATTAACTAATGATGCCTACACTAGCTAACCAATTACACCAGCTCTCGTTCTACATTTAGCAAGATTGTTATGAGCTCTACCAATTACATCATGTCTAACTCTGTCAAAAAGAAAAACAGGAGTAGGCATAACCCCTTCCACTCTACATCTGTTACGAGCAATCCATATGTGATAAATGAGACTAACAATCCCAGCATAAATAACCTGTTTCTGGAACAATGATGGGCACCTCCAACTGCAACACCATAGTAAAGGTTCCTTATCACCCAGGTCAATTTGTAACCAGTTCTGAACCAAGTGTAGGCAGCGTCTACTGAATGCACATTGGAAGAACAGGTGAGCTTTACTTTCATCCTCTTGCTGGCAAAGAACACAAACAGTCTCAGAACAGATTCCATGAGCCACAAGCCTATCTCTAGTAGATAGTCTGTTGAGAGCATACAGCCAGAAAATAAAAGAATGCTTTGGAACATTCAGTTTATTCCAGACCATAGGCCACCAAGGGACTTTAACAGTGTCAGAATGGAGCCACTCATATCTTTTCTGCACAGAATAATCACCTGAGACCCAGGAATCATTGCTATAACCATGCTTGAAAATGTCTTTGATCTTGCAGATTTGCCGCCAAGACCAACTAGACTGCAAGGGGGGTTGATAATTCCACCAGGGTTTGTTCTTGATATAAATGGCATTGACCCACTTAATCCATAGGTGGTCTTGCTTACTAGCAATCCACCAAGTAAACTTAGCTATGCTAGCCTTATTCCAATCAGCATAGTTAAGAAAACCTAACCCTCCATGATGCTTACTGTTGCAATAGACGTCCCAAGAAACTAGAGGATGTTTGAACTATCATTCCCTGACCAAAGGTAATTCCTGCAGATCCCAACAATCTTGTTGATGACAGTAGTAGGGATAAGGAAGATTCTGGCCCAATATGCGTGCAACTGAGATATGATAGCCTGTATGAGCACCATCCTACCTGCATAGCTTAGCTTCCTAGCACTCCAACTACGAATTCGAGCAACAATTTTATCCACCAACTTATTACAGTCCCCCACAGAGAGTCTCTTATAGGAGATGGGGATGCCCAAATACCTGAAAGGGAAAACCCCTAAAGCAAAGTTGGAGAGTTGTAGGATCTTGGACTCGTTCTCATGACAAATTCCATTCATAAAAAGTTCAAACTTGTCATGATTAACAGCAAGACCTGAAGCTTCTTCAAAAGTCTTGAGGGCCCTCAATAAGATCTTGATGGAGAAGCAATCCCCTCTACTGAATAACAGCAGGTCATCAGCAAAGCACATATGACACAACTTTAAGCTTCTACAGAGGGGGTGGAAATTAAAGCCTTTCTTAGCAGTCACAACAGCCAAGATACGAGAAAGGTACTCCATGCAAAGGGTAAACAGAAGGGGAGACATGGGATCCTCTTGTCTGATCCCCCTTTTCCCATGGAAGTAACCAAAAAGATTCCCATTCAAAGAAAGAGAAAATGAAGGGGAAGTCACACATGCCATAATCCATCTCACCATTTTTTCAGGAAAGTGCAGACTCACTAAAACATCCTCAATGAAGGTCCATTCTATAATATCATATGCCTTCCTAAGGTCTATTTTCATTAGAGCCCTAGGAGAGCAGCTCTTTCTATTGTAAAGTCTGACTAAGTCCTGACAAATAAGGACATTGTCAACAATATCCCTTCCCTTTATAAATGCAGTTTGATTGTGGCTAATGATATTGTTCAGGACATCATTTAATCTAGAGCATAAAATCTTGGTGATGCATTTGTAAAGCACATTGCAGCACGCAATGGGCCTGAAATCCATAACAGTTTCAGGTTTCTCCTTCTTGGATATGAGAGTGATAACAGTTGCATTGAGATGTTTAAAGAGCCTACCATTCCTAAAGAAGTCCTTAACAGCTTGGATGATATCAGAACCAACCACAGAGAAGGCATCCTTGAAGAATTGGCTTGTGTAGCAATCAGGTCCAGGAGCTTTATCAGGTGGGATGGAGAACAGAGCATCCTTGATTTCTGCATCAGTGACTTCTCTTATCATAGAAGCAGTCTGGCCCTCATAAACCAAAGTCCCATGAGCCATAACTCCCTTGCAAACTGGAGTCATAACTCTGTCACTGCCCAGAAGAGATATGTAATAGTCAAGGAAAGCTTGCTCAATGGTGGAATTATTGTCACATATAACCCCCTGCATATCCTTAATTTTCAGAACTTTATTACTTCTCCTTCTGGCTTTGATGGAGCAATGGAAATAGTGGGTGTTATCATCACCATTGTTTAACCATTGCATCTTGGCTTTTTGAGCCAGGAAACTCCTCCTGGCCTCCTCCAACTCAGAAAAAGATTGAGCAGCTTGTTTTTCCTCTTCCTGTAGTGTAAGATTACCAGGATCAGCATGAACCTTCCTTTGAATGTCATGAAGTAGGACCTCTACAAGATGAGCAGCTGTCTTAACATGACCATAATACTCCCTATTCAATTCTTTTAAAGGAGCTTTAAGATGCTTCAGTTTTTTAACAACTTGGAACATAGGGAAACCTTTGATAGAAGTGCTCCAAATAGCCCTTACCACATTTAAGAACTCAACACATTTCCCCTACATGTTAAAATAATGGAATCTGGACTTGAGTTGAGGTGTGTCCTGCCATAAATCAATCACACATGGACTGTGGTCATAAAGCCCTCCAGGTAAGAAAGAGATGCTACCCTCAGGACCCTCCAACACCCATTGATCATTAGCCATAATTCTGTCTATTCTGCTGTACACTCTAGCCTCTCCAGCTTGCTTATTATTCCATGTAAAGAAAGCACCAGAGGAAGCCACATCACACAAACCACAATTCTCAGCACATTCTTGAAAGCTCTGTACCTTAGTTGCAGTAATAGTGGAGCCTATACGTTCATCCATAAAAAGGACATTGTTAAAGTCACCCATCACTAGCCAAGGATCCCTCATACAGTTGCCAAGAGAATTTAAGGCATGCCATAACTCCTCATTTTCATGGCTTTTGTTGAAACCATACACCATAGACAGATTCCATGAAAAGTTCTTGAGAATATAAGTCACTCTCACATGGATGACTTGAGAACATTTGGAAATCATTTCCACCTTATAGACCTGTTCATCCCACATAATCCAAATTCTACCCCCATCTTTAATGTCATTATTATGAAGTAACTACCAATGCTTATTCAACCCATTTTTCACCTTTTCAATGTTATTAGTTCTTACTCTAGTTTCTAACAACCCACACAAGCCAATATTATTTAGATGCAAGAGACGTCTAACATCTCCTTGCTTATTTGGCTTGTTTATTCCCCTGACATTCCAGAATGCAATACTAGTCATTTTCCACAAATAGTCTACTCCTCCTTACTCCAGTAGCAGGTCCATTACTCCTGCCCAGACTTATGATCATTCTATCCATGAAAGATCTACCCTCACCCCTACCCTGAGCTTTGTCAGGACCATGTCTCAGCAGTTTAGTGATAATTCTGGCAGGTGTGATGGTGTTCAGGATCCCTCCATTAAATGGCATAGGAGTAAGTATAGTAGTAGGATCAATTGTGGGAAGTGGTATCTCCACAGGTGTAGGTGCAGCAGGAGGAACAGGAGGAGCCTGAGTAGGCTTAGGTCTCCATTCCATCCTAGCCTTACCTTTGTTTTGAACCACCTCCTTTTTCTTCCTACATACATTAGCAAGATGCCCCATGCCTGAACATTCAGTACATTTCACTGGTTTCCACTCATAATGGACTATTTGCCTGTGACAAACATCCTTTTCATCCAAAAATTCGATAACATCAAGAAATTCTTGTCCCATGCTCACCTCAACCATAACTCTGGCATAACCCAAGAAGGACTTAGTTTGAGTAGCAGTGTCAAGTCTCACAGGTTTACCCACTAAACTGGCTATTTTTTTCAGAGCTAAACCCCATAACTTTAGGTCAAAACCATAAACCTAATCCAGATAGGTACAACCTCCACATCAGATTTAACCATTTTGACCTCAGGAGTCCAGTCCTTGACAATCAAGGGTTTGTTATCAAATAAAACTGGTCATGATCTCAACACAGTTTGCTTGCTAACATCATCTTTAAATCGAACAACGCAAATACCATTAACAAGAGATGAAACAGTATCAATATCATGAAATTTCCACACTCTATGTAAGAAACCACCCAAAACGTAACCAGGGGGTTAGCACCCAGTACGTAACAGTAAATAGCATTAGTCCAGTAGTCAATTTCCGATTGAACATCTTCAATATCTAATTTGAGAATTACCTTATCAGATACCGAAGACCTATTTTGATTAGCCGGCAAACATTCCTCCTCCGATTCAATACGATCGTCATCAGGAGCCACTTCCTGAGCCAGATCAAAAGGCTGAATCACAGAGGCAGGAGATTTCTCAGGCTGATCATTCCGCGAACGACTAGTGGAACCGACTTCATAGTTATCCTGATCATGTAATTGAATATTATTTAGCGTACTACTAGATTGTTGTGAATTATTAATTGATGAATTATTATTATTTTGTGTTTTTTTGTTATTTTTATTAGGTGAATTATTGTTAGAAATCTTAGTATTATCTTTCTTATTTTTAGCCATTGCTGAAAATTAGTTAGGATTCTAAGCTTTCTCTCTCATAGCTTTCTCTCTCTTATTGAACTATTTTCCCCCCTTAACATTGTTGTAAATTTTAAAAAAACAAACCCAGAAAAACAACAATGACAAACCATAATATGAAAAAAAAACAATGGTTAATCTAGTAGAGTAGGTTAGAAATAGATAAATGGATACCTGAATTGGAAAATTAAATACGTCACGGCCAACAACACGACCTCCTCACGAGGGTTCACCCGAAACTTGTAACAAATTCCTTATTGAGCGTTGGATTACAAAACTTGCAAAATCCTTAGCTCGTCCCTCATTCTAATGCTCTCTCTCATATTCCGGTCTCATAAATTTTCGTCACCATCTATTCGATTCATACAATTTCTTAAGTCCAATCTTACACCCCAACCACTATTAGCAACTCATGCTATCACTCTCCTTTTTAAACTCTTCGGTACCTCACTATTCCCTCGTCATTCTACAAATCCCGACTCAAACATATGTTAACCAAAATACTCGAGTCCTACTCACTAAGGATCACTCTCACATGTCCTTCACATTCCGCCCACTAACTACGAGTCCAAACAACCGCTAAATATCCAACCTTGATCGCACTCCACCCATCCTCTATAGGTTGTCTCTCATGATCAACTCACTCAACTCAAAGCTATGAATAGGCCACATACCGCCCTAGTGCTCCAGATTCCCAAACTTGATGACATTACCCAATTCCGCGCATCTTTTCGGAGACTGATAGAGTCAAATAATGTCGAGTCAATTAGTTGTGTTTAGTATATGTTTGTTATCAAATTCCGGGTTTTGAATATGAAATGTTGTATATGCCGGTTGATACACTTTGGTTACACTTTGGTTGTAACTTTGGTTAATTATAATTGTCATTGACTTATATGTCTTGAGGTTGGTGTAAGTGTATTATGTCGGTGACTTGAGGAGAAGAAATCATTTTGCCAAAGCCAAGTCAAAGAGATCGAGATATAGACAAGTCAAAGTCAAGGGGTCAAACCCGAGCCATGGTCAATCAAGGTGAAGGAGGAGAGCCAAAGGTAAGCCAAGGGAATAAGTGAAAATTCAAGAGAAGCAAGTAAAAGGAAGAATTAAAGTCTTGACATGCACAAACAAGAGCCAAAATGAAGAATTGAAAACTCGGTTTCACAAGGGTCAACTTCAAACGCGTATATCTCGAGTTCTATAGCTCGTATCAATGCAAGGACAATTGGAGGTGAAATCTTTTGATCTTAGCTTTCCAACGGTAGGTCACACGCCTCATTTGTCCAAGAAACGAGGGAGATATGGCCTTCCAAAGTTGTTGCTGTCAGTCTGAAGCGCAGCCTGCGCTCTGCTCTGAATATCGCAACTCTAGTTCCGTGTTTTGGGCTTTCTTGAGAGACTTAACCTAGATTATCGTGCCTCCCTATATATATCTAGAATTTTGAGATCTAAAAACTCTCCACTCTCATATAAAGATCCATGTTTTAAACCTTATAAGTTTGTAATAATTAAGATAAGAATTCTCTTTAATTTATGTTAATCATTCTTCAAATTGTTGGTTGTAAGCAAACTATGGAAGGCTAAATATTCCTATACTTGGTGTAATTTCATTCAAAGTTTCCAACTTTGGTATTGTAAGACCCTCTAATCTCTCTTAATTTATCTAATACTCTTTTCTTGTGCTTAATTTCTTTTGTTAAGTAAATGAATGTTGGTTTGATCACCCTTCCATCTTGCTTACTTGACTAGTGCAAATCCTAGAGAAATGGTTTAATCTATCTAGGATTGTTTGAAGCAAGTTTGTTATATGTTGATTTGGTTTAAAGGATTCATATAACAAATAGGAAAGTTTATGTTTTTTTCTCATTTGTATGGTTTAATCTTATGAGGAATTGATCCTAGCTTCATATTTTGGTTAAACTCTTAATGCTCATGCTTAGTCTCTTTTCATTGTTTAATGACGTGTTGTCTAAGTTTGAAGGGTATATGTAGATGGTTTGATTTACATGTATCAACATCTTGAGATGGTAGTATTGGGTAGATAATATTAGGACTCATTTTTTTTTTGCCATGAGTTATTTACTTGTTTGATTAAATGGCTCATATCTACTTTCCACAAGATGAGGGTGAATTATTTTGCAATTACTTTGATAGAGTTGAGCAATATGTCTTGCAATGCAATTATTCCTATGAATTATGGGAGCTTGTCCATTTGGTTTATTATGGTTTAAATGAGGAGTGTAAGTTTCATGTACATTGCTTGAGTAATGGAAAATTCCGTGAAGGGAATTATGAGGATCAATGGGAACTTTTTCAATATCTTGCACATGACACTAGAGAACGGGAGTTGTAAAACTCTTAAATGAGCATCCAAGAATTGCTTCAAGTTCTTATCAAGGCTCAAAAGGAAATGAATCAAAATTTTGATAGGCAAATAGAGCCCAACACGTTGGAAATGGGCATCTTCAATAACCAAATTCGTGGTGATATTGATGGAAATAAAATCGATGAAGAGGTTCTTCACACTTTAGACAATAAGTGTTTTGTTGATGGTTCCTATGATAAAGAGAATGATCTTGAGGTTGAAAATCCTCCCCCCCTTAATCTTGATACGAGCCACTCTTATAAAGAGTGTTGTTTTTGGGATGATGAGAAGGATGCTTATGTTTTCACCACACTTCCATGCCACTCCCTCGTTGTGCTATCTACCTGTTAGGTTCATATACTTATTATTAGAGTTTTCTAATGGTGAACTAAATAACATATTAATATGTGTTATAAGGATCTAGTACATGCATAACTAAATAAGAGATAAAATAAGAAAACAATGTTCCTTACATTGTTAAATGGTTCGAAATGGGCACAAGTAAGGTCTCCTACCTTCACTTGTTCTTGAGCTTAAATGTCAATGGAAGATCCTCCAACCTTGGTCTTAAATATAGAAACCCTCCTCAAGAGATGCACCCAAGATTAGCCCTTATCACTACTAAATAATATTTGCTAGATATTTATTTAGTAGTCTACCTTAAAAATGACTACTAATACTCATATATTTCATTAATATTATTAATAGTATTTTTGAACAATTTAGATCAAAACTTCTCAAGTTTTAGAGAGAAGAAAATAAGTATGAAAGGTGGATTTTGCATGTGTATTATTTTCAGATATGGTAGAGTAAAAATGAGAAGAACAAATTATTCTCATCACTACACTCTTACCGTCCAAATGCTCTTATATGGAGAATTTTGGTTTTCTCCTTTTTGTCTTATACAATATGCTTTTGTGTGTAGGTAGTAGGCTAGGTAGTATAAAGCATGTCATAAGATGTTGGAGCATCTTTCCAACAACAAAATGACAAAACCAAAAAACAAGCATGCACACCATATTGGACAGTACACTTGAGTGTATATGGTTCATTTTTGTCCCCTTATAATATTTGTCCAACAAATGCTTATAAGTCTTATTTTATCATTCACTCAACTTATTGAGTAATATTTTATCATTATATCAATATATAATGGGTCCCATAATAGCCAGTTAGTTAAATTTACAACCTTTTGTAAATGTAAATAACTAATTACCTCTACCTTGAAATATATATATAAAACCTCAATATAATTTAGTAAATTAATATATTAATCCACTAAATCGAATCTTATTTAATCGAATTACAGTAAGATACATATTTCCTCTCATAAATATTAATTGTTCTTATTTAAGGAATTAATTAACTTGTATCAATATACAACTAATTAACTTTATTGATTAGGGCATCATCCTATAGGTGTGACCTTAAGGGATCAACTGACCACCACCGTCCTACGACAGTAACATCAAACTCTAGCAAGCCATTCGTTACCGATTAATGTTGATCAGTTGACTATATAATGAATCATCCCTTACGTATTCTTAATTTGAGATTTTAAACATGTGATCGCACTATTGTTGAGGACACATATTCCAACAATCTCCCACTTGTCCGAGACAAGTGTGCGTCACCAATTCTCTTGTTCTATTACAATCTCCCACTCAATACAAGGTGTCTTGCAGGTCGTACTTGCATTTGATCATATCTTGAGTGGTTTTCTCGATCTGGAGAGTAACTGTCTGACCGGAATTATATACCGTAGATACCTTCCGAGCGTGGCCACGCATTTTCAGTTCACTACTCCTCGAGTGGCCCTGAGATTTCAAACAACCCTGACAAGGAGGTGGACAATTCCTATCGCACTATTCCCTTCGTATAGCCACAGTTCATCATGACCCAAAATCCACTCATTTGACTTCAGTTACGACAGTCGTAGAGTATAAATCAAAGCCAATCAGAAACTTGTGCCAACTTGGGCGAATAGTCTCTAGTCAAAAGAATCGACTTATAAGAATACTATAGTAGCTCTTGCCACGACCAGGCTTTATGAATTTCCAGAACTCTATAAGTGGTCACTGCCCGACAGAGTGTCCCATACAGTCTGTCTATACGATCGACTAGTCATCCCATATGACCCTATGGTACTTGAACTTGCCATCAATCGCATCACACTCTAGTCACTTCGAGACGTCACCTCGTATAAGTAACCAGGGGCAAATACTATGTTGATCCAGTTCACTTTAATGGGGTTCAATATTGTCTCAACAACCTATTTGGATATAACAAAGTAATGACCGAGTTTAAAGAAACTCAAACGATAAATGCGATTATTATATATGAATACTCAATAACTTATTGCTACTTCATATCTTATAATCTATAGTGTACTTTATACACTAGTTAAAATGCAATAAAAGCTTGGTAAATGCATATATCATGTACCCATATATTCCAACTTTACGAATTGCTATTTCCTTCTATTCAATGTTATTTCTAATAACATGAATTTATCTAAGTATATGTCTAGTCTTCTTACTTGACTTGGGCTCTTGTACTTTGGAAGATGCTCCCACTGTTATCATATAATTTGTGATAAAGTCTTTGATATAGGGATCTACTCTCAATCCCTATTTTGACTATCTCATCACAATGTACTTAGATTCTGTTTGTAGAACTTGCAATGGTTGAAACTAAAACATTTCTCTAGTCTCTTACTCCTAAGTTAATAAAATCAGCCTAGAATTTCGATAAATCCTTATAGGTTTGGAAACTAGAGTTTGTGTAACCCTTCAACACACAACTTAGTACATCATCCAAACATAAGAACGAATCCCTAATTCTGTTCAAGAATCTCAAAGGATGTTCTTTAAAAGACCATCATTCGAATTAACTTGTTATTTACTTATTATGCTCCAAGCATATGATTCATCACGGCATGTGCATATAATGGATGTGACACCCCCATACTCCAAGTGCCTTACCAGGACCACTCAGGTATAGGAACATCACCATCTCGGTTACCCGAGGCAATGATAATCATAAGACAATAAAGAAACGTACTTTAAAAGTAAATATAGTTTAAGAGATTACATGTCTCAAACCAAAACTGTCTACTAGCAAAACTGAACAACTACAGACATCGTCTGACACAGCGGAAGACTCTTCTAATGCCAAGTGATGACTCATCCCAGCTAGCCCAAAAGCATCGTATCAAACCTGCTCAACAACCCCGAATGGATCACCACAGTTTTTAAAACAATTAAACGGGGTCAGTACTAATCACACAAAACAAATCACAGTAAAAGAAATGCCAAACAGCTCAATCGTCACATTCAACCCCAGTCTCCATAATCAATCTCCACACAACTGACTACACACTAAAGTGTGTAGTCCTGCCAGAGTACCCATCGCAACAGATACTTGACACCGCCAGTGGGGGACCGCAACCGTTCCCACCTAAGCCCCGCTCATCACTGTCGAGCGATAAACCTATGTTCATTAATGTGCATCATCCCTCGTGGCGGGTTCCACAAAAGGCGAATCAAGGGCGTGAAGCCACTCCCGCAAGTGACTCCACTCAGCCAGGGACGCACCCCGAAGATCACAGACAGTTATATACAACAATCAACGATATTACTCAACAATACAACCAACAATATAACCAACAACCGTCACAACCACCAACAATATACTTTAACAATAATCACAATGAAACCACCAAAGACATCATGTAATTACAACCGAGTAGGGAAACCCTACTTGGAATGCAATCATAGAATCAGACGATCTAGCAGCTGTCTCAAAATCTCCCTTCTACGAACCCTCCTCCTATATACACATTCATACAATTACTACTACAACAATACAAATCATAAAACCCCCAATTCCCAAATTAGGGTTTAACCAACATTAACCAAATGTTATAAAAATGATATGTAGAACTTACCCTTGACGCAAGGATCACAACGGTATAAAGAACAAAGGAAACCGACACCTCTAGCTGCGGGATTTGCTAATGATGCGGAAGAACAATGCAACGTAACTTGAAATCTCTCTTAAGACTGAATTAGGTTTTGTAAAAGTATTTAAGGAAGATGACGAAACTTATTATATATTAATCCGTGTTATTAACAAAACTCGTCAAATAACACCCGTAACCCGACTTACTCGATCGAGTAAGTCACGTACTCGATCGAGTGCCACTTACTCGATCGAGTGCCAAGGCTACTTGATCGAGTACCCTACAGGCAGACCACTGTTTCGTATTCCAAACATACTTACTCGACAGAGTAAGCCCCACTCGATAGAGTACCCAGAGACTCATAAAACCGTAGTATTACAGTCTTCCCTCCTTAAAAATAACTTCGTCCCCGAAGTTCAAACCACAAAAAAAAAAAAAAAACACATTAACACTCTCCCGTCACGACAACAAAACAAAACTCAACATAAAACTCCAAAACATACTTACCAAACCAAACTCAATCCGACTCAAAAAACTACTAACTATATCAAAAGCAACATAAAAACATGTAAAAACTCTTCGCGACCATCTCCTACTCCCTAAAATAAACAAGGTTACGTCCCCGTAACCATACATACCTGATAAAAAAGAGACGGGTACCGCTCCCTCATAGCCTCTTGCGCCTCCCATGTAGCCTCCTCAACCTCATGATTAGACCAAAGAACCTTAAGCAACACTGTCTCACCATGTCTGGTTTTCCTAACCTTTCGATCAAGAATCTGTTTAGGCACCTCAAGATAAGACAAGGACTCATCCAACTCTATGTTCTCTACCTCTAACACATGTGATGGATAGCTAACATACTTCCACAGCTGAGAGACATGAAACACATTATATACCTTATCCAAAGCAGACGGTAAAGCCAACCGATAAGCAACCTCACCCACACGGTCTAAGATCTCATACGGTCCTATGAACTTCTGGCTCAGCTTCCCTTTCTTACCAAACCTCATGACCCCACGCATAGGAGACACTTTTAAAAGAACCTTGTCCCCAACCTGGAACTCTATATCCTGCCGATGTAGATCAACAAAACTCTTTTGTCGATCCTGGGCCGCTCTCATCCTTTGTCTGATCAACTTAATCTGTTCCACCATCTCATGTACCATCTCTGGTCCCAAAACCACTGCCTCAGCACTATCGTCCCAACAAATCGGACTCCTACATCTCCTCCCATATAAAGCCTCAAATGGCGCAATGCCAATACTGGTGTGATAGCTGTTGTTGTAAGAAAACTCAATCAAATCTAACCTCTGTTCCCAGCTACCACCAAAATCCATAACACAAGCTTGAAACATATCCTCTAGAGTCTTGATGGTCCTCTCCATCTGACCATCTGCCGCAGGATGAAATGCTGTACTCATCTTCAAGGTAGTCCCCAAAGACTCCTGCAACTCTTTCCAAAACTATGAGATAAATCTCGAATCTGTGTCGGACATTATATCTTTAGGCACTCCATGCAATCTCACCACATTCTTCCGATAAGCCATAGCTAACTGTGCCTTAGACCATGTATCTTTCATTGGCATAAAATGAGCTGACTGTGCCTTAGTCGATCCAATATAACCCATATCATGTTGTTACCCTGTTGACTCTTCGGTAAACCCACGATAAAATTCATAGAAATGGACTCCCACTTCTACTCAGGTACCTCAAGAGACTGAATCTTACCTTGTGGTCGTCGCTGCTCCCCTTTTACTCTCTGACATGTCAAACAATGAGCCACGAACTCAGCTGTTTCTTTCTTCATCCCAGGCCACCAGAAAGTCTTTTTCAAATCCTTGTATAGCTTGTCACAACTTGGATGTACCGAGTATGGTGTGCAATGAGCCTCTGTCATGATCATCTTTTTCAGCTTCTCATCATTAGGAACACACCACCTCCCATCGAACCTCAGACTACCATCTGTATGAATAAAGAATCTAGACACCGTCCCTTTCTCTACTCCAGCTCTCCACTCCACAATCTTGGGATCCAACTCCTGTTTACTGCGAATATCATCATAAAGATCAGGCTGCACTGTTATATCTCCCATAGCATCCCCTTTCTGGATTATATGTATCCCGAACTTCCCCACCTCATCTCTCAATCTCATCAAAGATATAGCTGTGCACAAAGAATACACACTCTTCCTGCTCAAAGCATATGCAACCACATTGGCTTTCCCTTCATGGTATATAATATCCATGTCATAATCGCCAATCAACTCCATCCACCTCCTCTGTCTCATGTTCAACTCCTTTTGAGTGAAGATGTACTTGAGACTCTTGTGATCTGAAAATACCTTAAAGGTCGCCCCCATATAGGTAATGCCTCCAAATCTTAAGAGCAAACACAATTGCACCCAACTCTAAATCATGTGTAGGGTAGTTATCCTCATAAGGCTTCAATTGCCTAGAAGCATAGGCAATCACTTTCCCATTCTGCATCAACACACAACCCAACCCATTCTTTGAAGCATCTGTATACACCTCAAAGTTCTCACTCCCTTCAGGCAATGTTAAGATTGGAGTTGGGGTCAAACGCTCCAATGTTTGGTACGCCGTCTCACAACTTTCATCCCAACGAAACCTGTTCTCTTTCCTCATCAAAGCTGTCATAGGTCTAGCAATCTTGGAGAAATCTTTCACGAACCGCCGATAATATCCCGCTAAACCCAAGAAACTCCTGATATCAGCTACATTCTTTGGTGCTTCCCACTTGGTAACTACTTCAATCTTTGCAGGATCCACAGCTACCCCTTTCTTTGAAATCACATGCCCCAGAAAAGCAACTTCCTCTAACCAAAACTCACACTTGGACAACTTTGCATACAACTCATGTTCCCTCAAGGTCTGCAACACAATCCTCAGATGCTCCTCGTGCTCCTCCTTAGTCTTAGAAAAGACTAAGATGTCATCTATGAAAACCATCACAAACTTGTCCAAGAACTGACTGAAGACCCGGTTCATCAAATCCATAAACACAGCTGGTGCATTAGATAATCCAAACGACATCACCACATACTCATAATGACCATACCTCGACGTGAAAGCTGTTTTTGGTATGTCCTCCTCTCTAATCTTCACCTGATGGTAACCCGACCTCAAATCAATCTTAGAAAAGACTGCTGCACCACTCAACTGATCAAACAAATCATCTATCCATGGCAAAGGATACTTGTTCTTCACTGTCACTCTGTTCAACTCCCTGTAGTCTATGCATAACCTAAGCTCCCATCTTTCTTCTTCACAAACAGAACTGGTGCTCCCCACGGTGACACACTAGGTCTAATGCATCCCCTCTCAATCAGATCATTCAACTGCTTCCTTAGCTCCTCCAAATCCTTAGGACCCATACGGTACGGTGCCTTAGAGATTGGCCTCGTCCCCGGTTTCAGCTCAACACTGAAATCTATCTCCCTCTTTGATGGCAACCCCGGAATCTACTCTGGAAAGACATCTGGAAACTCTCCCACAACTGGTATCTGCTCAACTGTCGAACTCTCTACTCTGTGATCCCTCACATGGCACAAGATCAACGGGCACCCTTTCCTCAGATAGGAGTTCAATGTCACTGCTGCAATCAACTTAACTTTGGGTTTGACAACAAACCCACGATAAGACACACTAATCCCCTTAGGATCTCTCAGATAAAATTTATTTTGATGACAATCTATCTTAGCTTTGTACTTTCCCAACCAATCCATCCCGACTATCATCTCAAAACCGTCTAAAGGAAACTCTAGCAAGTCTACAGGTAGATCAATTTGCCCAACTATCATGGATACACCTCTATACAACCTCCCACAAGATACAGACTAACCCGAAGGTATAAAAACTTCCTCTCTTACAGACTCATACTCACTCAAACCCAACCTTTTAACATGACTCGAAGATACAAACGACTGTGACGCTCCCAAATCAAACAAACAAAGGTATAAACACCATTAACAAGAAATGTACCAGTGATAACATGAGCGTCGTCCTCAGCTGCTTTATTTTCTATCATAAACAGCTTGCCACTGGTCTTGTGCCCACCTCCCTAGACAGTACTAGCTGAGATAGCCGGTTTAGCACCCGACCCCTGGTTGTTGTTGGTGTTCGTAGCTGGTTTCTGATAAGAATTACCGCCATTGCGGTTGCCCCCACCGTTGTTCTGACCTCCCCTGTTGTTCCATGACCCAGCCGGTCTGTTACTCGCATAACTCTGTGCAGGACCCTGTGAAAAGCTCCCCTGTGACGGTCTCTGGAAACCCCCACTCACCGCACTGGTGCACTCATATCTCTTGTGGCCTACACCGCCACAGTTAAAACAGGTCGTTCCCCAGCTACTACGACCACTTCCACGACCACGCCCATATGAAGCCCCAACACTAAACCCTGAACTAGATGAATATGCTCTTGCCTGAGTGTGGTTACCCTTCTTATAGTTGGATTGACCACCACCCTCGCTCTCAGCCTTCCTCTTCTCAGCACCCCTCTCCCCGGTCATCTCCACCAGCCTCTCAGCCCTCCCAGCTCTCTCATAGACTTCCTTAACATCTGTAAGGACTCCCACCGGTAGCTTTTCCATAATCTTGGGGGTCAACCCCTTCTCAAACCTCAAAGCTAGATTCTCCCCACTCAGCCCCATATCCTCAGCGTATCTGGACTTCTCATTAAACTTACGGTAGTACTCAGCCACCGTCATATAAGATGTCATCTTAAACTCATCGAACTCCTCCCTCATCTTACTCCTCACATGTTCTGGCACAAACTCACGTCTCACGGCTCCCCTGAACTCATCCCAAGGTGTTGCAAGTAGTCCCTGCTTCATATACATCTTCCTAGCACTCACCTTGACCTTATCCCACCACTCACCTGCCGCTTCCCTCAAGTAGAACGCAGCTTGTTCCACTTTCAACTCATCCGGGCAGTGAACTAACTCCAGGATATCTCCATCTCCTTGTGCCAATTATCCATTAGAATTGGCGCCTCTGTTCCCTTATTGATGTGACCATAATTAGAGCATATTTAGTCCCCGAATTAGCCTTATTCCCATGCTTTTTAGTGCATATTTGGGTCATTTATTGTCTTTAGTTCTTTGTTTTGCATATTCTTTGAGGTTTTGTGTCCTTGGTAGGAAAGGAGTGCTAACCTTGCTTTTTCATGGCAAAATGAGGCTAAATTGATTGAATTCAATGACCAAGCATCAAGGAGAGACAAGATTAGAAGGCCTTTGTACATACTATAGTAGATGGGCAATGATGAGAAAAGATCCTTGCATCCCCGAGGAAATCCTCAAGGATTTTATGAAGAAAAAGGAAGAAAAGAAGAAGGAAAGAAACTGCCTGACAATCCGTGCGGATTGACCTAAAGACGTCCGTCTAAGGCCTACAATCCGAGCGTCTTCCTCAGCTAGACGCCCGGGCAAAACCTCCAGAAGACGCCCGTCTTTCCCCCCTAGACGCCCGCCCAGGAACGCCCAAATCCGCCCGTCCCGTGCTAAAGACGCCCGGATTCCCAGACAGTCCCATTTCGTCTTCTACAAGCTTCAAGGAAGGATGCACATCTTTTTCTAAGACCGGAGAAAAAGAGACCGGAGTCTCCCTAGAGACCGGCGATTCCTCATGGACTTAATCATCATTTAAGCCCTTAGTAAACCCTAATTTATGTACCTAATCCCCACTATAAATACCCCATTAGTCTAATTAGAAGAGCATGTTCTTCTTAGCAATCTTTAGTGTAGTTAATATCAATCAAATCTCTCTTTAATCTTGTAATCAACATTTAATCAAGTTTTAATACAAGTTTTATTTCCTTAATCTCTCTCTTGTTCATCCTTTATTTTGGGTAATTGAAGATTATTTGGGTTATTATTGGGAGATTGACAACCTTCCAATCAAGCATCAAGTACTTCTTTTATTCTTTGCTTTATTATTGGAATCATTAGTAGGTATAATTCTCTTAATCACTTTTTAATTATTGTTAATCACTTTCATTTATTCATCATGTTTCACTTTGTTGGTATGATTGACAACCTTGCTAGCATGTTCAACATGATAATGAGTGAGTAGTTTCCTTAGCTAGGGTTAATGGGTAATTAGGGGAAACCAACATGGGGAATGATTCATGCTTAATTTAATATGTTTTCATAATTTATTTGCTTGCTTGTTGTGATCTCAACTTATGCACATGTTATGTTTGATGAAATGCGAGCCTATGAATCCTTGCATTTTTTACCCATCACCTATCTTTTCAATGAGACTTGTAAGACATAAACCAACTCGAGTCTCATTAGACCATGCATATTGTTGAGAAGGGAAGATTAAGTCGACTTGTAGGTGTTGTACAATCTAATCGATTCGGCTCCGGGACCCAAACTTTCCTAGGATTGTAAGATATAAACCAACTCGATCCATCACAATAATAATTGCTTGCTTATAATTTGAGAATATGTTTGTATGATCAATTCCCATGAATCCCCTATGACCCCATGACACCCTAGTGATTTTTATCAATTGTTAC